>NW_028281371.1:250000-505000 GCF_059751285.1 Brachycentrus maculatus
ATTGTATTTTTTTTATAAAATCACTTTATATGTGAATCTAAAACATTTACCGGTTTCGAAGATAACAATTGTTTCCTTAAGATATATTAATATCAAAAACGTTCTTTAAAAAAATGTCCCTTACTGTGTTTTAAGTTTGGACAGCCGAGTCCATTCGTGCTCATTATTTTTCTATCCATTGATAGGACCTATCACTTTTTCGTTAATTCATTTTAATAAATTTGAGATGAAACGTACATTGTTATTGTAAGGTTATATTATAAGGTGGTTATTGTTAAATAAAAAAATATTATAAGGTTTGTTTGCGTAATTATATTTTGCACGATTTCATTTAGCACTACACCACTGGAAAACGAAAATGAGTATATTTAAGCTTAAATAAATAAAAGATTGTTGGCATAGTTACTAAAATAGACGTGACGGATAAACAAATGCGTAAAATAATTTATTATACTCCGTAAACTCCATATACAGGCAATTCTTGAATTTCGTTCGTACTGTGGACCCTGGCATACGTTTCGCTCAATTAGCTTCTCTAGCAAGTAAATTATTTAGTATAAATAGATAATTGAACGCTTATTTATAATAAATGATGGTAAGGTTTGAAAATCAATAACATAATTGAAGTTTTCATGAATAATTGATTTTTTAATATAATCATTTAAAAATTATGACGATGAAGAGTGTGCATAAATTACAAGAAAAGTACTCGTTTAAAACATTCAGTATGCATCGAGAAAAAAAGAATATTTTTTCTTTTACCAAATATACACATATATACAGTGGAACCTCTGATAACGAGCAAAATTCGTTCCGGAATCACATTCGTTGTGCGAAACATATATTGTTTTGACTGGCTCACAAGTTATTGTAGTAAAAAAGGGACTTGATCTTTCTCTGTAACCGAGAACTAAGTGTTGCTCGAAGCAAATTTTTCATTTTTTTTTTGGTCGTTATGCGAATTACTCATTATAAGAGGTGCTCGTTATGAGCGGTTTCACTGTATATTGGTTGTATCATTCTCTATTTATAAAGAAAACAACAGACGATAAGCGATAACCAATAAAGCTTTATCTGTATTCACAAATACTAGTATTTTAAAACATATCACCGCTTTACACGCGTGCTTTTATTTTGGTCTCGCCTTTGCACAATTTCAACATGAAACCCGTCTTTGAACCTGAAAAAAGGTATGAAAGTCGAGGATCGCATGTACATATTTAATATCCACATAAAATGTTTCATTCAATCAGGGTTTTATCATAGTATGTGTATGTATTTTAACATTACTTACAATTGTTGGAATGATCATGATATCTCGATGCTTCGAAAAATGCTTCCATCTGGAGTTACACTTTCACAATTTATAATTATACAATCACACAAATAAGAGATGAATAAATCAGAACAAATAATTTGATCACTTTATCTGTATTGCTGAAACTAACACGTTGCATATTTCACAAAGAGTTGAACGAGAAAGTATTTTTGGTTTCGCTAGAAACGTATTGCGCCCGCTAGAAATCTCGATACGAAGTGGATAAAAATTTAGTCAAACGTGCTCAGATTTTTTAAATTGCGTTTCCTTTCAGCAGTGTTGGTAATATTTGACTTCCTGATAACCGGAGCTCATAAATATAATCTTTATAGCAGGAAAAAATATACTCAGATAGCGAGATTTTTTAACAAATTCTTTTGCGACAAATTCTACACCTTTTTAGTCACGGGATAACTATTTTGCAGTCTTGTGATTAGATTTTTTTCTTCTTCTTTTTCTTAGCGCACTTCTCTAAGCTTGTTGTGTTTTGTCCCTTCTTGTGACGTAGACTACCCGTCTTATCATTCTATCTCTTGGTGGATCTATCTGGAAAGCAGCGCCAAGAGGGTTTGGGATGCAGAACGGATTTCACGAGTCTTCAATCATCTATGATTTCTGTGTGTTCCAAGCCAATTTTCCAACATTCTTCTCACTGTTTGACCACGTCCTTCACAATTTTCATAGTTTTGCACATCTTTATTCTTACTCTTTAGAGTCAAAGGTTAAGGATTAGGAACCCCAATTCCGTCACATGACAGTCGTGAGCTTTTACCATACCACTCACTCCTTTCAAGAACGTCATAAATCAAAAATCGTCAATTTTGAGCTGTGCATGTTTTCGGAAAGCCCAGAAAATGTGCTATATCTCAGCAAAAGAGGCATATTTTAAACTTAATATTTACCCGCTACAGGGCAGAAAGTGTTGTTTTTGCATTTTGAAGAAAAGGTATTGTTTCATTATTTTTTTTAAATATACTAAATATTTTTCTAATATAAAAATATCTGTTGCACACTAAAAAGTTCAATAAGTGGATATGGATTTATTTTTGATACATTTTATTATATTTTTAAACTTTAAAAACGTTCCGCTGAAAAATCAGGTTTTTTGATTTATGACGTTCTTGAAAGGAGTGAGCGATATGACATTTAAATATAATTCTAATTATTGGGAAGAAAGTCACTAGTGCCAAAATATAAATTATTTTCAATATACTATTACTACTGTTACGCCGTTTTTCTAAAGGGGTCGGCAGAGAGGATGGAACGCTACACTTGTCTGTCCAAACATACACTGCTAGCTTCCTTCACGTGCATACATCTATACATACATGCCCTCCAATCACGTCATCTTTTAACACGGCCAGATTGTAGGTTCTGATTGACCTGGCCGTGCCAATTATTTTTGGCCGTCTTCCTTATGTTCTCCCGTTCACATCTGCCAAATATACTCTCTTATTCATTCTCTTAATATTCAATTGGTCCACATGTCCATACCACCGTAAAGAACTTTTGGTAATCTCTTCGATTGGCCCTAGTTCAGCTTTTCAATGTAGAGTACCTACCGGTAAAACTTTATACTTATATTCACTATGTACAAGTAATTCATACGTTTGTTTAATACAGTTTAAACATTAATGGCAATGAAATACATATATATCGGCATTTAATAAACAAGATTGATAGAGAATGAACGGGGTTTTGACCTACATACACACGACGCACAACGTGTAATTTGGGTCACCGTACCAAGGTACCAACAAGGAAGGTAAACGAAAGGGATGACACAGTAGCGGGTGTCTATAAGTTAGGCAAAACTTTAAAATAACTGAAAAGTCTCATTTACAACATTTTTAGTGTGTCCAAATACTTGTTCACAAATCTGGGTTTTCCCCGAGGTATTTTGTTGTTGTTGACATCTCAACATTGCTAATATTCCAGGATTCGGATCTCACATACAAATGAAAGGGTTTCTGCTCAATAAAAAGCTTCTTTCATCTCACCGTAAATGCCTCTAGTGAAATTATAGTCAATTCAAGCAATATGTTTAATTTTGAACAATATATACATATAGCAGTTCCAAGAATTTGAGTAGTGTGTGTGTGTGTGTGTGTGTGTGTGTGTGTGTGTGTGTGTGTGTGTGTGTGTGTGTGTGTGTGTGTGTGTGTGCGTGCGTGCGTGCGTGCGTGTGTGTGTGTGTGTGTGTGTGAGTGTGTGTGTGTGTGTATTTAGCGAGTGTTTTACCTAGAATTTTCACTCACGAATTACATGAAATTATTGTAACCTTAAACATAAAGAGTAAATCCACTCACGAATAGGCAAAGGCTGTAAAACTTAAAAAGTTGAAGCCTAAGTAGGGTCACGATAAACAATGTTGCATAAGCCGTAGCTAGATTTCAGAGTCACTAGGGTGTTAAAAATATCGAAAAAAAATGTGTAGTGTAGTTATCAATCAAGGGTAGAATTGGTGACGTTACAATGTGGTGAATGTTATCTAGTCTTAAGCCCCGTAAATGCCCAGACTTACATATTATTCTTCATCTATGTTGATATGTCCAAAAATAATATAAAATGTTTCATCGCCAAAAGACAAATGGTCATTTCGCACAGCGCCGACAGTTTTGCATTGAACTCTCCAGACCTTGTGACCAAATTTTGAGGGTCATTCGAGAATTGGCAAACTAAATAATACGATACCACGTCCGAATCTTGCAAGCCGAACCGGTTTGAGCTCTCATTACGAGTATCACCTGTTGTGTCTAGTGCATGGGTGGCCAACCTTTTCAGTAGCTGGGCCAGATTTTAGAAATGAGATTTCCTACCGGGCCGTAAAACCAAATTTATTTTTTAATTCAAAGCAAACAAGATAAATACATATATATACATATAAATATATATTTGAATATTTATTTATACATATTTAAAAAATATATATATTTATAAGGTATCTTCTTCTCACCCTTATCCACACCCAATGGTGCATAGGACACTGCATCGTATCAACGCAATGTTAACTTGATCTTTAATTGTATGAAGGCAATGTGATTAATCCTGCGTTTCATGTACCACTCCTAGATTATATTAAATAATTATGATAAATACAAGATAAATACATAAACTTTATTCTTTTCAAGATAGAAACTGAATCATCGCATATCAGGCATGTTGGTTTTGTTTTAAATTCCACGAAAAAAATAGTTTATAGTCCATCTGTCTTAAAAACTTCTCAGTTCTTCTGTTACTCTTCTCTTCTTTAGTACAACGTCTTTACTACTTGACGCCATTATGGGTCTTGAAATTGTCAGGATAGTAATGCTCCCATATATGGGATATGATACGAACTACGCACGATGGAATGTTCGTTTGGTGGTTTTGTGTACACTAAAGAAAAAATGTGTGATTTGCTCTGCGGGCCGCAAGTAGACACCCGCGGGCCGGGGGTTGGCCACCCCTGGTATAGTGCCTGTTTTGACATATCGAAAGGGTAATTATTTTTTACTGTCCGTAGTTTAAATGCCAATAAGAAGTGATACAATAGATTAAAATTACTTCGTAATCTTGATCGTTGACATTCTAAAACTCATCGGTAAATTTAAAACAAAAACAACAACAAAATTTTAACATTTCTTAGTGGAACTGCATTTCATTTAACAAAACAACAACTTTGTGGATTTTCCTGTTATTAAATAATATAGTAATTAAATACTTTACATAGCGTCGTTTTCTTAAAAAATCACCCCGAGAGAGCTTACCAGTGACCAGGTTCTTTGCTGACGTACATCGACAAAGTCACTGATGAAATAAAATAAAAATGAAATAAGCTATGTAGCTGTTGTTTTATCATAAATATTTTTTTAAACAAATACACAATATTTGTAAGGCCTAATTATCGATCACTATCCACTGCATAATATGTTATTTTGTGTTCGTTGCACTTCTGTGAACCCATTACAAATAAAAATATAAATTTAAACAATATTTCATGCAAGTTTCAATCTTTTTACACTAGTATCTAATTCATACCTCGAGAGACTTTTATCGATGTACTGCAGATTTCTTAACAGAGCCAAAATGTGTGTATATATATATATATATTATTGCACGGAAAACAATCACCGATCACAATTACCGGTTATCTAATCCCGGATTGTTATTTTTTGTCTGTACAAAATGACTTTTGCTAGACTGGAGCTTTAGTCCGGAAATTGCACCCAGGAAGTCAAGCACGTCAATACTGCGTACTTCCTGCTTACCACTCCCTTATGTGAACGATATCCATTCAATATTTCGTACTAAGTATTTCACATTACATTTTAGATTCAATAAAACATATTAAAAAAAATGGAATAACCCACAAAGCCTCTACTTTTAGAGGCTTGTCTGCAAGTAGGATAGTAAAGATAGGGAAGGTAAATGTGAAAAACACATCACAAACACCCAGACCATAAGAAAATTAATCTTTATTGAATTTATTTTGCAATTGGGGGAAATCGAACTCGCGATGTCAGTTTCGCAGTCTACCCAACTACGCCACGACGCCGTAAACGTTTCGAAAACGAAATGGCAGAACTCATCTACAAGATTAAAGAGGTTTTAAGGCAAAACTTTTTTCCTAAGTGCGAAGCCTCCCAAGAGGAGATGCCCTGTGCGGCTGCGCCTGTCACATACCTCTAGGGACGGCCCTAAGAGCGCTTGTACACTACACGGGATTTTACCGTCCGGCAGTCCGGTTAGCATGAAAAAACGGATAATTGGCTTGTGCATTTGTCCATTTTTCTCCGGATCGGTACGGTCGATCGGTGCGCGATCACGTCGTGCGTGAATTCGATCAAGCTAAGCTATCGTAGTCGCTTTTATTTAAAAAATAATAAAAACGGACTGCCGGACAGTAAAATTCAGTACAGTGTACAAGCGCTCTAAGTGTGCCGTTACGTTAGGACAGGAATCGGCAGGCTTTCTGGGCATTCAGAAAGACTGAACATTTTCTGCCAACGCCTTGGCGCTGTTGTCGTGTTGCTGTGTCTGCTGTGCTTGTCAGATGGGTTTGCGGTGGCGTCTTTGTACCGGCCAACGTCGGGTTGGAATCGTATCTAGGTGACCAACTAACTACTAAACCCTTTCATTCCCTAGACTGGGGCACTTCTAGAAACTTGGTAGTGGTTTTTCAAACTTGTATTTATTTAGATTGGCAGTGACAGGGACATAGAAAACTATTAAATGGAAAATCTCAGTAAAATCGGGATACAATTATGTTTGCTAAATTTTTCGCAACAAGAGAGGTCTGTCAGAAAGCCAAGGTGCTTCTGTATCAGATCCGGGACTGCGGTTGGGAGAGCTTTCAATGGGAAAACAAATGAAATTACACAGAAAAACAAAGTAACCACCGAATTCTTACCCTTATCCATGCCCAATGGTGCAAAGAGCACAACAACGTATCAACGCAGTGTTAGCTTGATCTTTAATTAAATGAAGGCAAGTTGATTAATCCTGAAGTTTCATGTACCACTCCCAGGTTATATTAATTAAAATCACATATATTTATTTTGACCTCTCTGGGAATTGAACCCGTGACCTCCAGTAAGGTAGCCAAACGCACCTACTACTACTACATTATAAAGGCAGATATGAACAAGTATTATCAGCCAAAAAAGATTTTCAGGTAATTATTAAACTTTACTTTTTTTAATCATGCCTAGTCTTACAAGTAACTTCTTGTCTCAAATTTAAGACATGATTGTTAATTACGCTCTGTAAATTGGATTGTTTTTAATTCGTAAATACCACTTATTCCGGTTCTGAAATAGTGGTATTTACCGAGTAAAACTTAAATTTAAAATGTCTTAATGGCGAATAAATTAATGAAATGATTGTATTATTGTTTTATATTTTATTCGATTCATGGAAAAGAACGAGTTTTTCTGAAAATTTGTACAGCCAAAGACTGAAGAGCCTCGAATGCATATAAAAAGAGCCGCTCGCGAGTAGATGTCTATCGACCCCCGCTTTAGGGCGATAAAATAGTTAATCAGAATCTCAGATGCACGGTATCAGGTCTCGCCCTCAGTGCAGTACGGCTTCGAGGAAACAGTATGGCATCGTACGGTTGAGTGACTGTATTGTGTCGAGGCGTGTGACAAAGGGGTGAACAGACCAACAGACGGACCCCACTCACCCAGGAAGACGATGTTCCTGTAACTAACTCAACTTGCAGCAGACGGAGCCAAGTAATTATACTTGTAAACGCACCGAATCATAAACAATGCACTTATGCCTTCGGACCAAAATGATTCATTCACTTAACATAAACCGATGGTCGGCAAACTTATTAGCCAAAGAGCGAAAAATGCACCTCATAACGATTTAAAAAAATATTGAGAGCCAAATCCATATGCAATTCTAGTACATCTTAATTATAATTTTCAAAAAGAGGTACATCAGAAAAAAAATTATTTCACACAAGAATTTTATTCATATTATTTTTTAAATATTATTTTTTAACATCTCGTCAAAGATGAAGAAAAATATGGAAGTCTGGGCATTTACGGACATTTGGGACCTCACATACTAATATAAGAGTTTCTGCTTAGTAAAAAGCTTCTTTACATCTCACCAATAGATGTCTCTAGTGAAGTTCTAGTGATTCAAGAACAAGGTTTCTAAAATTGGTTCATACATATAGAACTTCCAAGAATTTGAGTAGTGTGGTTGTCAATAATGGGTAGAATTGGTGAATGTTACACGTGTGTAAAGTGATCACTTAAACCAGCCTATGACGGTCGTCAGCCCCGTAAATGCCCAGATTTCCATATTTTTCTTCATCTTTGATGAGATGTTAAAAAATAATATGAAAATAACTCCTGTAATTGGAGATAATCCAGATTTTGTGAACAAGTATTTGGACACACTCAAAATGTTGTAGAATTTTATTCATTGATAAAAAATCTTTTGAAAGTAAGGTATGCACGGTATTTACGATGAGTTATAATGACATATTTAAGTAGAATTTTTGTATATATTTTTTAAATACCGTAAAGTGGGTATACTTTGCACCATGGGTGATACTTTGCACCACCTTCTGTAAAGAAATTGTGGAGCTGGTCATCTCTGATACATGTCATTTTTCATTCTACTTTCTATTGTTTCTGATAGATGGGACTTCAATCTACTTTTTAGTTTATGGAATTAACAGTCGGTGGCTATTGCTTCAATGCGTTTTTCCTGTCAGAACGTAAAGAAAGTTTTCTGTCTGAAAATTGTGTCTGAAAAAATCTAGTGTAATCAGTATACTGAAACAAGTTACAACAAGTGAGTGGTCTCTAATTCGTAGATAGGTAGGCCCTGCTTTTCTCAAATGCTGTATTTTTTAGTTACGTTGTCAAGTTAATGTAAAAATAATATTTTTTTAAGAACTGACTTGTATTGACCACATTTGGGGTAACATTGCACCAGGTGCAAAGTATCCACAAAAGGCCATAGTTAATTAATTTGATGAAAAGTCTTAAAACGGCTAATACAACTTGATATTTTTGCTAAATATCTATAGGTTTTGTGTACTTACTTAATTCCTGATGGTATATTTTTTTCAAAAATGTCAAGAACACACAAACAGCTGCCTTATGCCAGACGATACTGCGATTTTACACCAAAGAGAGTGGAGCAGTGTTTGGAGGCCATTCGAAATGGTACAATCAGTCAAAGAAAGGCTAAATAAATTTTCAAAATCCCCAGAAGGACGATTAACTATAAGCTCAAAGGTCAGCACACAAAACCTGTGGGAAAACCTCCGATATGTGACAAGGGCAAAGAGCAATCCTTCGTAAACTGCATAGTAGACATGAGTGAGTACGGTTTCCCAGTGAGTGTTTTTAACATTCACTACATTCTAATAGCCTATTTGGATAGATTTGGCAGAAGAGTACGAATATTAAAGAACAACGTACCAGGCTCTGAATGGATAAGATCATTTTTGCAAAGACATAAAACCTTGACTGTTGCTAAAACTAGTCAGTTGCTTAATCGGTTGCCATTAAAAGCGTATGACGATGACGTGCCCCAGAGTTTTCAACAGTTTTTGGAAGAAAACAGATTCAACTCAAAGAATTCAGTCTTAAAACGCAGGAAAACGATACCGAAAGAACCAGGTAAGAGCATTGCTCACGATCCAAATGTCGAAATGAACGTTGACGAGACACAAATGCTACCTGAACCAACTACATCAATGATCCCACCTTCCGCATCGAAACTTCCAGAATATCTAGCATTAACTGATAATATTTCACACGGAAGCTTTGAGGAAGAGGGAGAAGAACAAAAACGATGACTGAAACCATCGTATTTGTCGTATTTATCGTATTTGTTCTTCCGTTTCATTAGGACCAGTAAAAAAGAAGGTGGGAAAATATGTCGTATTTCATTACAAAGGAGAAAATTTTCCGGGACAGATTTTGGAAATAAAGAAAGACAGAGCTGTTAAATCCATGCAGGAGAGTCTCAAATCGTGGAAGTGGCCGATGAAGGATAACTTTCTTCAATATTCTTGGAAGGATGTAGTGGGTTCCATAAAAGAACCGAAAATGCAATCCAAAAGAGGTTTCTTTACCGTCCTGGAACATGACCATATTTAGACCTAATTTCATTTTAATTCCTATTACCTATGTAGTACGATATGTTTTAATATCCAACATTTATTTTATATAATTTTAAACCTTCAGTATTGGAAAAAAATACATTTTTGTTAGATTTTTTAATATTTAAAAAAAAAAAATCTATCAAGTGTCTTATTTTTCCAAAATTATACAATATTATAATCTGCATTTAGCGAACTGTGAGCATAAGATATACCCTTCATAAGATGCAACGAAACTTGTAGGATAGTCTTTACTTTGCATAAATTTGGATTCTAGTACGAAAAGTGTAGAGAAAATATCATGGTGCAAAGTTGTACTTTACCCCGGGATACTTTGCACCAAAATATAAATATAAAAAAAAATACAGGCAAAATAGATACAAATTTAAAAATGTATCAGACATGTTACAGGTATATGTGTTATTACATTGCAATAGTTGAAACCTCAGAAAAAGTAAAAAACCTGATCTGAATAGACAATTTTTTGAAAAAATGCAGTATTTTGGTGCAATGTATACCCACTTTACGGTATGTGTGTTTTTTCCTGATATAAACAAGTCATGCTGATGATTACTTTGAATATATCGTAGTCTTACAGGAGAAAACGACCAACTAACAAAACGTAAAATATTCAGGAGGGCCATTTAAGTCACTTTTGCTTGACAAGAAAATAAACATCAATGCAGTTAGTCATTTTTTAACAAGTCAATATATTATACTTCCAAGTTTAAAATCGTTTTTAGATTTTTTGCAGGGCAATATTGAGCTAGTAACATATCAAATAGTCAATAATCACGTTTTTGTAAAAAAATGCACTTGGTGACTTTCTCCTGTATGACTACAATATATTCATGAAAGTTCAAAAACATTATATGAGATATTTTCACATGAACATTTATTTATTTAATATGAACCTGAGTTGTCACCTGAAACGTAGGAGTGACCTTGCGCTCATGTTATTACTGAATAAGACAATATTGCGTAAATCAAATTAGATTCGGATAAAACTTTTTGTAATTAAAAATCATTTTGGTTTTTTAAAGAAAATAATAATAATAATAATAAAACCCTTATCCGCACCCCAATGGTGCATAGGGCACTGCGTCATATAAACGCAGAGTTATCTTGATCGTTTACACATGAAGGAAAGGTGATCAGCCCTCCGCTTCAGGTACCAGTCCAGGGTAATATTGAATCAATATTACAGTGAAAAAATCACTTATATTTATTTGACCCCCCCTGGGAATTGAACCCGGGACCTCCAGAACGGTGGCCGAGCGTGCTGACCATTACACTACGGAGGCGGACAAAATACTTGGGTAAATTCTTAAACAACAATAACACGTTTACTCTACAGCTATTATTTATTACAGAGTGGAGGTATAGTCTCTTCACAGTTGGAAGCATTTTTGTCAAGATGATATATAAATAATGATATCTTGGCCGCATAAATCTTCAGGCAATATCGTCGCCATTCCGGAGAATGAGATAATGGCTGAGGTAGTTTTATTTGCGCAGACATTTAATTTACGTCGTGAGTGATACACTAATAAACATTCTTTCGCTATCTCAAAAAACAAAGAGCATGGTTTACCATATGATTATTATACGAGTCATAAACGTAATGTGTATGACAGCCAGGGCCATCTAGAGGGATGCAAGACATGCGCGGTCGCACAGGGCTTCGCTCTTTATGAGAAATTCAATTTTGTCGTTGAAAAAACAAATTGAAAAAATGACCACAAATCTATGCTAATTCTATCTTTGGGTTCTATAATTTCCGTTTTTTTTCTGAAAACCGAAATTTTATTCACAACCTTTTGAGTATGTTCAAATACTTGATTACAAAATCTGGATTATCTCATATTACAGGAGTTATTTTCATATTATTTTTTGAAATCTCATCAAAGATGAGATTTCAAAAAAATAAAAAAAAATTATTCAGTCGAAAATCCTCTGTCGTCAGAAAACCAAAATAATACGCAAATCTCTCCACCAGTATTCTTCGAACCCTTATCCGCACCCAATGGTGCATAGGACACTGCATCGTATTGACGCAGTGTTGTCTTAATCGTTACTTATATGAAGGCAAGGTGATCACTCCTGCGCTTCAGAGACGACAGACAGAGAAATATTTTATTGTCAAAACACTTGTATTAATTATCCCTCATTGTCAAAACACTTATATTTATTATCCCCCCTCCCTGGAAATCAAACCCGGGATCTCCAGCACGGTAGCTAAACACGTTAACCATTACACCGCGGTGGCAGACTTAAAGTATTGGTTTCGAAAATTCATGTAAAAACCCGAAAAGTTTTGTGCCCGGTCTTTTTTATTAATCCCAGTTACTCGATGCGATCTATTTGAGTATTTTTTTTTTATCTTTTACTTTTTCGCCTTGCAAAAGGTTTCAGACCAGGTCTCACCTTTCCTTGGAATGGCGGTGACAGAGGTATAAAAACATTTAAAATGTGTGACGTTTGCCATAAATAAACAAAAAATGCAATGACGACATTATGCAATCAGATCCCATTTATGCTTTTTGCAATCCAATGCAATCGTAAGGTAATTGCATCGCTATCAACAATAATAATAAATACTCTTTTTTAATTACGTGTTTGGCCAAGAAAACAAAATTTAAATTAAATACCAGTTTAACATTTTCGAAAAAAAGCATATATATATTCAAGAAAATTACCTATGTAAAATAATATGTATATGCAATAATTTGAGTGTGTTCAAATACTTGTTCACAAATCTGTATTGTATTATTCGAGATAGAATAAGAAACGCCAGGATCAGGGAAATATGCGAGATCGAAGATGTCGTTAGGTGGGGAAGGAAACGAAGGAGACAATGGTATGCGCATGTGAGGAGAATGAAACCATCCAGACTCCCCCACATCGCACTGTACGGCCAACCCCATGGTAGACGACTCCCGGGCAGACCACCAAAGAGATGGGTCGATAGCTGGGAATCGACATCGCAGGAGGCTAATCCCTCGTAAAAACAGGCCACAAGGCCTACAATATGAAGAAGAAGAAGAAATATGTATGTATTATCTCCAATTAGGAGTTATTTTTTTTTAATTATTTTTTGACATCTCAAAATGGATGAAGACGAATATGGAAGTCTAGGCATTTACGGGGCTTACGACCGCATAGGTTGGTTTAAGTGATCACTTTATACACGTGTAATATTTACTAATTCTGCCCATGATTGATAACTACACTATTGAAATTATGCATGTATTGTTCAAATTTAAAAAAAATAAATGAGCGTTACAGTAAAAGGAGGAAATACTTGCATTATGTATAATACAAAACGTTTTTACATTTTTTATAACAAAACGCTAAAATTTACCCTTGGTCCTTTAGATATGGTAAAAATAGAAGAAAAAAGATACAAGAGTAGAAATGGTACCCACTTATTTAAGAAGCATTTTAGAGTTTTGTCCATTACTCAATTTTCATGAAATCGAAATTTTCTAACTAATTAAATTTCATCTTGTACTTCTCATATTTAAAACTTATTAATTATATTTAACACCAAAACGAAAATGTGTAATTTTACATAAAACATATAAAAACAAAAATATCAGTAGAGTAAACCCCCCTATTACGCTGAGATAGGTACCTTCATTTCCGCTGGTCAAAATGTTTCAGTACAGTTTGAAATATTAACCCCTTATAACGTATTTCTCCGATAGTACAGTAGGTACCTATCTCAATGTTTAAGGGGGGTTTACTGTAATTTTATGCACAAAATAGGTAATGAAAATTTAATGTAAACTTACCTAATGAATCCATATTTTCCGTCCCTTCTGGTATTCAAATATTTTTTTAAAAAGCGATAGTAATTAACCCATTGAATGAACAAATTAAAAGATATTAGTTTCGATTAAATAATTCAATAAAACTTTAAGATTTATAATCTATTTCTAAAACTAATAATTCCCAAAAACTACGTTAATAGTTTAGCCCATTGAAAAAACAAAACTAAAATCACTACCCGAAAGAATCGATATGCCTGATTTGTTTTCGGAAAGGCAAAATTAATTTGCTACATTTTGCCAGACAAGAGTTAGTTTATTTGACTTTAGTTCACGTTATTCTCTAAAACCGACTTCTTGGTGAATAAACTGAACACCTCTAGTGCCTTTGTTTGAACTGCAGATATTGTTTTGTTGATTGTACGCTTGTAGTTTTAAGGCTTATATTCCACAAGATACGAGGTAATTGTTAAACAACGTACCTTGTAATGTATGAAAAATTATAGGTGTCTCAACTTGAAATGAAACCTCCATTGTTTTTATATGAAAGAAGATGGAAGTTTAAGCATCTTAGGGCTTACTACCCGGCTTTTGGCTGGCTCGAGTGATCACTTTATATACTTATGTAACATTCACGTTTCTGTTTATTATAAAACATCCATATTGCATCAATTTTTTAAACTTGCATACATACAATGGTTTTGGGTTCCTTCACATGTGATTTGGGGATATGGCTGATTGTAGCACCACCTGTTGAGAAATTTGCGTAGTATATATGGTATATCTTATACCGATGATTAGTCTCAAAGAAAACATGAATTATTCCCTATTCTTTTTACCCTTTGCTTGGAAATTTCTTCTCTCAAAAATGCTCAAAATCAATTAATCGATTAATTTGTGAATAGGTCAGCGTTATCGAACAGGATTCATGATTGGGATTCTGTTACCGAATGACAAAATTTATCACCCTATCGGAAAATGTTTTAATTTTTGCAAATGGTGTCGTATTTCAATCATATTTGACATTTGTGAACTAGACAGCTGCAGTAGTCAAATGTTATCGACGTATGACACCATTTTCAAAAATTATAACACCTTCCGATAGGTTGATTGATTTTGTGCCATCCTGTAAATGAATGAATCATAAAGATCCGATGATGCTTTATGTACTTTTTATCTTATGTATTTACCTCAAGGGTCAAATCAGCAGTATCTGGGTTATACTAAATGGTGCGAGTATGGGTACGCAACTCCGAGTACTCTAGCCACTTCTTCTATTCTCTCTTGGGCGATCAAGTTCACACTGCATCGATACAATGCAATACCCTATGCACCATCTGGGTGAGGAAAGGGGCCAAAGCGAAAATATTTATATACCAGTTTTTTTAACATCTCATTATAAGAAAAAAGGTTTTATCATTTTGTATTTAAAAAAAAAAACATATTAGAAATCCGGTACATTAAATGCTACACTACATAATTAGAAAAGTAATTTAAATGCTAAAATACAAATGGATTTTGTAACTGTTTGATTTCAGTTGCCATCCATTATATATCAGTAGTAATAATTTCAAAAGAGAACAATCACACAAATTTTTGGGGCATAAAGAAGTGGGACAACTCCACAGTATTGGAATTCTAAATGTTTCACTTCTGAGAAACCATGACAACCAAGATAGATGCAAAAGCATCAACTTCCATTTAGTGTCTCAAATTATTACAAAGATTCATTATGATTTTATGAACAGAACCCTCATTTTGTATAACACAAGAAAGACATCAAAAAAACAACAACAACAACAAAAACAATATATTTCTATTTTTAAGTATTTTTGTAGTAATAATTTTGATTGTAACTCTGAATAAACAACTAATGGATAAAATTGATCCACAAAGACATCTTTCCCTTTAAAGGGGATATAATATAAAACTAAAACACTTGGATAATACCAATTTAGAGTTTATTAATGTAAACATGACTTGTTTGGAAAACTATAGATGTTTTCATCAATAGGTAAAAATACAAACTGTATATATTTTCACCTGTTGATGAAAACTTCTGTAATTCTCGAAACTAATAGTGATCATATCATTTAAGCTCAAGTGGTCTTTTACAAGTGTTTCATTTTTTTTATATAATATTTAAATCACTTTATTATTCCACAAAATTAACCCCAAAGCAATAAATAAAAAAAGGCAGAAAGATTTATTTATGTTAAAAAAAATACACAGAATAAAATTTCATCTATTAAATAAACTAAATTTTCTAAATATATTGCATAAAAAATGAGGTTGTTTCATTTGAAATTTTGAAGTGTTCAATTATTGATGTATTGATTTGCTTTTTCATATAAAATTAAATGAGGGCGATACTGTCTGTAGACAAAATTATTGAAAAAAACCATAAGAAAATAAATGAGTCTTTAATAAATAGTTTATTTTAAACAATACATAAAAATAACAAATACATAATTGTATTAAAAATTCAGGTGAGATAAAAAAATAGTAGGCACATATTTCATCATCCAACTTTGAAAAACGGTTATCTTGCCAATTTGACAGTGACATAATATATGCTAAGAAGTATATGATATCAACATTAAGATAATTCAATTGATTTTTCCTTACCTTTCAATAATATACAGATCCAAACACAAGTCACTGTGAAATCGGCAAAGTAACATATGGCTCTTTGAAAGATGGATGAAAGTTTCAATTATTTATTTTCAATATAAAAAAATCCCATTTCAGCTTGGAAAAAGTCTATTAAGGTATTGTCAACAAAGATGTTATACTCCCAGGAACTCACGTAGGCCTCTGTAAGGCATTTTTCTCTACAATGTGCAATATTTTCTGAAAAAAAATATGTATTAATATATTATAAACAAATGAAAAGAACATAATATTAAACACCTATTTAAAGCGTAACCAGATGCATAGGACGCCAAATTCGTATGCATACAAATACAGAATGGATGTTTTACACAGACGTGTTTATCATTGTACTAAAGAAAACCAATTAGAGATGTAGAATCAACTCTCCAGG
Source organism: Brachycentrus maculatus (assembly GCF_059751285.1). Classification (NCBI taxonomy): domain Eukaryota; kingdom Metazoa; phylum Arthropoda; class Insecta; order Trichoptera; family Brachycentridae; genus Brachycentrus; species Brachycentrus maculatus. Next base: position 266,761 of record NW_028281371.1, read on the forward strand.
GTTTATTATTATAATTTTTTTTTTTTATTATAAAAACAATATTATGAATTTAATGGAATTTCATGCACACATATTCTCACTTAAAAAAAACATTATGTATATAGTATATATTTTATACATTGTATTTTAAGAAGGCTTCTTTTCTTTGGTTCTCAGTTACTTAAGAGTTTAAATGAATAGAAACCAGTGGTTCCCAATTAGTTTTTCCTCCGTACCACTATTGCAGGAATAAATAATAAAAAGACAGATTTTTTAAAACATTTATTACCATAAAAAAAAAACAGTTCTAATGCCAGTAAAAATCAGTGTAATAAGACAAAAGTCATGTGCGAGATTGCATACCCATTGATGATTACCTGCTAGAGGTTCGCGTACCACTAATTGGGAAACAAAGGTGTATAACATTTGTTTTATGAGGATTTATCAAGAGGAACTGGTATTTAAAAAAAAATCATAACTTATCCTTCCAGTACTTTTACTTTATACATGAAGTCCCTAAAAAAATATTGATATTCATTATTTTATCATAAAAACAGCATTCAAATACGTACCCAGCTCAAAATATATGATTGCTTTAAATAACAAAATTAAGGTGTGATCATGTAATCATAATGTCTAGTAACTTATGCATATTACCTAAACTCATTTTTTTCTTCTTCCATTTTTACAGTATTGTATCATTAGGCATCCATGGCAACAAATTATAATGAGAAAGAAACCTATTATATTTACCAGTTACAGTTTTCTTCAATTGATATTCTGAAGCAAACATTTCCGTACATTTGGTGATTTGAAATGCTAGTTTTGATGCTGACCAGGTGTTTATAATAGGTTCTGAAGTTGGACACAATTTAGCTAAGGCATTTAATTGTTTACAAACTGTTTGCATTCCTGAAACAACAAAAAAACCTTTATATTACTTATATAAATGTTAAAAGTACATAATTTATTTTTGAAGCACTAACTTTGTGTATTTCATTTTAACCCGATGGTTGCCACAGACGAGATATCTCGGCAAATGGCGGAGTGCCCGTATTGCCAGAGACGAGATATCTCGTAAGTACTTTTGATGACGTATTACTCCGCAGTTTTAACTCATATTGACAATCTGTCAAAAACGGAACATACATTGCCATCTGTTAAAGTTCTCACAAAATATTTTATAAAGTTTTTAAATACTTTTAAGTGATTTATCTGTATCACTTTCAGCTGACAGTTGACAGATGTCATTAGGGCTACCACTCAAACCACTTGAAATATTGATTATTTTAATCGATTGTTTTGAACGCCAGGGGTTTTTATTTTGCTCAATTTTTTTGTGTTTTTCTTATTATTTTAAAATATTATTATGAAAATATTTGTTTATTTATACCTTTCGCGTTATATTTACTCCGATTTTATCAGTGTTTTGCTAGTGATATTGGTTTCTTTTCACAACTTTTTAGTAAATAAATTATTTCTTTGTGCTAAGTTCTTTGTTCTTCTTCGTGCTAAGTGAAAAAGAACAACCCGGTACTTCTCATGGCAGAAAACGGAAGGCAGAATTTCTATCGCGACTTACAGAAAGACATTTTTTGGAAAAACTACCACGGACCGAAAAAAATCATCCCCGACTGCGAAGTGTATTGTGTGTACTAGCAAAAAACTAAGAAAAGAGTCTAGTTATAGGTGTAAATAATGCAAGATGGCTCTTTGTGTTATACCGTGCTTTGAGAAGTACCACACAATGGAAAATTACTAATTTATCACATTTCTAACTATACTTCATTCTAAGATACCTGATAAATAATAGTTAAGTGTTAATATTAAATTTACTATTTTTTTACATTTCAAACTATATTCCATTGATAAATAATAGTTTTGTGTTAGTATTAAATTTAATAAAAACTTGCGTGTGCGACTCAGTGTGACAACCCTGTCTGAGATGAAAATTTGAAACTGGTTTAACTTCAAGAATAAAACTCTAACAATCGATGCGGGATATAATATTTGGTAAGTAAATTAAAATTTAATAAAAACAACAAAAAAATATTATTTTTTTTCAAAAAAATACTTGGCCTGTTAAGCACTGCGGCGTAATTTATTTGCGGCTATGAAAAGGTTAAATTTAAAATATAAGTTTGTTTTAAAATCACTATAAATATTTTATCATAACTTAATTATAATGTCTACCGGTTTGGAAGCTAACTGTTTTGTATTGATGTATATTATTTATATTTTCTCTTTTTCAATATAAATAATTTTTCCTAGTAAAATTTTGCAAATAAAATTAATGCTGATTTACATGATGACAAACTGCTAAGTATTTCAAAATGTATGTTAATAATAATTTGGATAATAATTAATAAAGTGCAATTTTTCTAAAATACTACCTCAAGGGGGCTTACAAAGACTTAGGTTCATGTTGTAATTTTCCATAAATTAAAAAATGGCAATAATGAAAAAATATCACAAATAGGCCATGAGGATAAAACAGTAGGTAATCAAAAAATAATACATTAATATAAATAATGGAGTTGTTGAAGTAATAGTTTTAAAATATGTATTTTTCAAGGGACCTATCAAAATAAACTATGAATGCGGAAAAACAATTTGTATGACATTCCAGTAGCTCGAGTGTACTTTTTTGCAAATATGCACAAAAATAGTTGATTTTAGAAAAAAATACAAAAAAACGGAAATGGGTATCATGCGAATTGACGATAAAACCAATTGATAAGTATTTAAAATGGTTTATTTAAAAAAATAATAATTGATTACTATTTGAAAATTTTATAGTCAAAAATATCAAATTTGGAGCGTAATTCAAACGGTGAATGTGATAAAATGATGATAGAGAAACGATCAATGCGATCTATTTTGTATGAAATGAATCCGGGGTAAAAAAATAAATGACACGTCCGGGAAAACTATTATTCGAGGAACGATAGATAGATGTTTCACTGTACATAGTAATGATGTTTAATGAAATAAAATAACTAAAAGAAAAGATGAAATACTTTATATGTTAGTGTGATTTAAGTGCTTTGATTTCAAGATAGTGAAAAGTAATATGATTTGTGAATAATCTAAGAATAAGAATGGAAAAAATATTTTGTTTGCGACATTACCATAAGCTAAACTACCCAAACTAGGGTGAACAGGCATAACAACAAAAATATAAGATGATATTCTCTTTATCCCATATAAAAAAAATATTCTCTTTATCCCATCCTTGTCTCACATTCTTCCTTTATATAGACCTCTACTATGCATAGTTGTGAAGAACTGTAATTGGAACTCATGATTTTATTTTTTGTATTCTGATGTATCATATATTGTAACTGTTGTTCTTCCTTCCAATAAAATAAAAAATATTTTGTTGGAACGTTAATTTAACCCGAAATTCTGTTTAATGAGTTGGTGCAATACAATCTGTTATATTGGAGAACTATTTGGATTATAGGAACTCCCGTTCCTACTTAACACTTTTATACCCTACCCTCGGGTTATTTTCAGGCATATTTTTTATAAACAAGCAAAAAATTCAAAACAAGTCAGGTATGAAACCTGAAAAAAAATTGTCAGTGTATCTGGTCATCATCATCTTCTAAAGGCAGCGCCTTGTAGTGTCAGCCACTTGTCTCTGTCAGTCGCCATCCTCTTGAGCTGCGAATAGGAGGAGACGTCCATGAGCCGCTTCAAATCCTGGAAGTATGAAGTTCTTGGGCGGCCTCTTGTTCGTTTTCCCAAGATTCTTCCTTCGAAGATGTTGCTAAGAAAGGTGCTATTTCTAATTGAGTGCCCTATTAGCTTGGCCTTCCTCTTCAAAATATGATTTAAAAGCTCTCTTCTTTCTTTTACGTCCTGCAACACCTTTTCGTTGGACTTCCTTACAACCCATGATGTCTTGGTCATCTTCCTCCAAACCCACATCTCAAGTGTATCTGGTACGCGTTAAATATTTTTGGAACAGATATCTTTTCTCGTGCGCATAGGCCATATGGATTAGCGCGGAATGGTGGTAATAACTCGACACTGGCTATAACACCCAAGATGGGTGAAAAGCCATTAAAAAGAAGAAGAAGAAGGAATGGTGAAGAAAAACAGCGCCTATAACGTACGTTCGTATGTGTAGGGCGATTAAGTAATAGGTGACAAAATTATAAGGTGACAAAATTATAAGGTACATATGTTATTAAAATTCACCAAACACTGTTAGTGGAAAGAAAATCACATTTACTATGATAATATCACAATTATACCTTCAACGATGTGTTCCAACCCACTGGTAGCTTCCAATAAAGAGTCACATAATGATGTCAACTGAGAGGGATAGCCTCCTCCAATTGTTTCATGCAAATTCAGCGACTGGATTGTCTTGCACAGCAACAGTCCTTTCTTTTGCAGTTGATTCCATTGTTGAATATATGAGTTGAATGTGCATACATGAGTGAAGGCAGTTTTAGCAGGACCGGTTAATTCACGAAGCGGAGTACCTAAATTATTAACTATTAAATATAAATGATGAACAGTCACTTCAGACAAATTTCATATTTTGATTATTAAAATTATTTTTACCTATTGGAGAAAATGATGAAGTAGTGTTAAGTTTTCTATCCGGTGTTTTTAATACTTCACCTTGCGATTTTGACATTTCGCTAGCACGTGCGACTTTGTTTTGTTTTGAACAATTTTCATTGTGACTTTGACGTTTCAAACGCTTGTCTATGGTCTCTGAAAAATACTGTAGATTATTGAGGTACCTACCTACATATCAGTACGTGAAAAATGAGATAGTTTATCTACGTTTGTTTGATAATCTATGGCCAATTTATTTCTTGCCCTGTTCGGTGTTTTGTTATTTTCTGCCATCTTCATCATTTCTAGTTATTTCAATTCGTAGTTTTTAACTTTTAACAATTTCAGATATTGATTCTCAATATTATACATTGAATTTCTACTGTGCATATGTTCAGCATATCACCAAGACCATGGTGAAGTAATTTGTAATTGCAAATGCTAAAATATTAATTACTTTTATAGCTCTAGTCTTCGGATTTCGCGTTCGCGAAATTCAATATTTTTTGTTTTAATCACAAGAGGATTATAACGTCTTACCATTTCGGTAGCAAATATTAAGTTATAGAGACAGCTCTTTGTTTTTCATCTAACGATACTATTTTTGAGTAATGCACTGTTTCGAAAGCTCTTGAAATGCCGGTAGAACTTAATAGCTTGACAGAAGGATGGTTGGAATTAGAGAGTGATCCGGGCTTATTTACTTTATTATTAGAAGACTTCGGCGTAAAAGCGGTTCAAGTCGAGGAAATCTACGACTTGCACAAGCCATTGGAGCTCCCAGTTTACGGTTTTATATTTCTCTTTCGATGGATCGAGGAACGCCGGTCTCGCCGTAAGGTCGTAGATCAGATCGAAAGTTTCGTTAAAGATGAAGAAGCAGTTAATAATATATTTTTCGCTCAGCAAATGGTCCCGAATAGTTGCGCCACACACGCTTTGCTCTCGGTTCTCCTGAATTGTCCTAATATTCATCTTGGCCATACACTCAGCAGGCTTAAGGTAAGAAGAAAAAAAAAGGTGTAATATATTTTTTTTAAATTTATTTTTCAAAACATATTACATACATAAGTCATATATACAATATTCCCGATGAGTAATTTCTATTTCTCATTTTGGGACATGGGATTAAGGTTAACAAGACTGGAACGCAAATAATAATGTTACAAAAAGATTTTTTTTTAAATAACCAAACCTAATACATGGCAAAATATAAAAACAATAAACAGGTATAATAAATAGGCATAAGAAGCATTTTTAAAAGAAATAAATGAGAAAAACATAAGGTAAGAAGCATATTTAAAATAACCAAATGAGAAAATATAAAAAATCAGAAAATATAAAAAAACATAAGGTTACAAAAACACAAAATAAGAAAATATGACTACTCACTGCATATATATCTTTCCATAAAGTATTTTTTCAGATCATTCATTTTGGATCCCCGAATGGGTTCTATGTCGGGCAAATGGTTAATTTGGGTATAGGCAATAAATTTTAAGGACCTTACTCCAAATTTAGTAGTGTTTATCAGCTCCACATGTATTTTGTTATGTCCTCCTGTAATATGATTATGAATTTCTATGTTAAAATCAGTATTGTATTGCTGTGAGTCATTTTAATCATTATTTGAAGCATTGTATTTGTAATCTCATAAGTTGGTAGAATGTCAAAATATTTTGTAAATATACCTTTCTATAGAAAAATGGATACAAGTAAGATCAGCCTTTTTAAGTTGTTTTTTCTCCTCTTTCGGGATTTCCTGGTTGAGGGTGATCTAGTTCCTTCATCAACTCATCTAGTTCTAGATTTGAAAGTGGTTGGTCATGTCACATCACATCTTCGGTTGTTACATCTTCAGCACCAATCGTCGTACTTGTTTAATTATTTAAACATATTGCATACATATCGCTCACTCCTTTCAACAACGTCGTATATCAAAAATCGTCAATTTTAAGTTGTGCATGTTTTCGAAATGCCCAGAAAAGGTACTATATCCCAGCAAAAGCGGCATATTTTTAACTTAATATTTACCCGCTACAGGGCAGAAAATGTTGTTTTTTCATTTTGAAGAAAAAATATTGTTTAATTATTTTTTTAAATATTTTTCAAATGGAGAAAAAACATTCAGGTTTTACCTAAAAAGATCTCTTGCACAGTAAAAAGTTCAATAAGTGGCTTGATATTTATTTTTAATACATTTTATATTGTTTTTAATCTTTAAAAACTATCTCCTGAAAAATCAAGTTTTTTGATATATGACATTGTTGAAAGGAGTGAACGATATGACACGTTTATAATATTCCCGATGAATAATTTCCATTACTCATTTTGGGACATGGGATTAAGGTTATTAAACTGAAAAACAAATAAGAAAACACAGTGCAAAGTGTTAAATATAAAACAATAAAAGTTACCGTAAATAAGCAAAAAAAACATAAGGTGAGAAGCATATTTAAAGGGAAAAAATGAGTAAATGTAACTAATCACTATTGTGAATCAGTGTAAATCGTTCCGGTGCAAAACGACTGTTACCTGTAAAATAAAATAACAACTATGTAGTATTTTCTGTCCGCCTCCGTGGTGTAATGGTTAGTATGTTTAGCTACCATACTGGAGATCCCGGGTTCGATTTCCAGGGAAGGGTAAAAATAAATCCTAGTGATTTTCACTGTAATATTTATTTAATATAACTCTAGACTGGTCCCTGAAGCGCAGGATTGATCTGACTGTTACCTGTAATGTTATTACCCTGTATCAGGTCCACACCACGGGAATGAGTCCGGAGAATAAGGGCTGGGCCATCAGCAACACCCCCGAGCTGGCCTGCGCGCACAACTCTCACGCCATCCCGCAAGCGCGCAGAAAGACAGACAAGCAGGCCATGTCTTCCGGAAGGTTCACAGGTTGTCTATTAGTTAAGTTTGCTTTTCATTACTTACACAAACGACTCGATGCTGACAATTTTTCAAGAAGATCGCCGGCGAGTTGCGGTAACTCACTATTTTCTCACAGCAACGTTTCGGCAACTCACTATTTTCTCACAGCAACGTTTCGGCACTCTAACCCATCATCAAACGCATCAATTTCATTATTTTTAAACTTCGCTAATCACATTGTTTAATTTTAATAACCTTCTTGTTTTGTGTCACATTTTTACCCACGTAATTTTGCGTTAAAAAACTGACAAAAGTAGCCGTAATTTTAATACCATTAATACGTACTTCAGTGTCGGTTTTTTAAAATGCCAATTATTCATTCTGCATGTTAACCAAAACCATTTTGATGTTTAGTCGTTTGACTTCTACAACCGTGTTAAAATGTCGCATGTTTTCGCGTTTACAACGCTAGCCATTCAAAATTTCTATGTTTGCACGTAAGACTCATTTTACTAGTCAAGTGTTCTGAATAGTTTAATTATTGGAACAAGTATAATATAAGTCTAATTTTGTCTGCCTCCGTAGTGTAATGGTCAGCACGCTCGGCTACCGTTCTGGAGGTCCCGGGTTCGATTCCCAAGGGGGGTAAAATAAATATAAGTGATTTTTTCACTGTCATATTTATTCAACATTACCCTGGACTGTTAACTGAAGCGGAGGGCTGATCACCTTTCCTTCATGTGTAAATGATCAAGATAACACTGCGTTTATATGACGTAGTGCCCTATGCACCATTGGGGTGCGGATAAGGGTTTTATTTATTTATATATATATAATATAAGTAATCGTTGCCTGAGATACTTATGACATACTAAGATTTGCTACGTTTTTTTTCTAATTTCAAAACCAGTATCTCGTAACTATATTTATACCGGCCTGGCAGTTAAAAGTATAATGCTGCTTTTAAGTTTAAGTCTTAAAATTTTAAGTTTCGGGTGGTATTTCAAATATGGATGCCTTGGATGAACCAATATGGTGAAAACATTCCTTTAAGACATATTGCACATCCACAGCTCTGTGGATGTATATAGTTGTGATAAGATTATTTAACTTATTTGTTTTAAAAAATTATTTTTACTTATTTTCTTATTAATTTAAAGTACCTACCGATATTACACTCTCCATAGTAATGAAATTAAAATGCCAGGTTTTTTTATTGTCATAGTCTAAAATGTGACATATTGTCTCCTTGTACCGACTAACCACTGAGTTAAACTTCTTGCATGATATATTAACAATGCAATAAATATTTGTTGACTACTATTCCGTTCTTATGAAGAGAACGTAAGCAGTTGCAAACATATGTTAACACATTGAAAGCCATGTGAGTTATATTTAACTCACACTGTGTTTGGTCAAGAGGTTGCATGAGTTAAATATAACTCTTAAATATATATATATTTTTTGGTTTGTATTTCATGAAAAAACATTTAATACAAAAAAAAGAACCACAATCTTCATATTTGTATGTAGTCAGTCTGTTTACTTTATGTATTAATTTTTAAATCAAACACAGATTTTTGAGTCTACTAAGTTGTATTTTACTGTTGAAAAATACATAAAAATTAATATTGTGACAATTGTTTAGCCTAGTTATGGCATTTTCGAACGAATGTGAAGATTAAATGGACTGACGGTCCTTAATCTTCACATTCGTTTGAAAATGCCATAACTAAGCAAAACAATTATCACAATATTAACTTTTATGTGTTGTATAATAAAATACAACTCAAAAATCTGTGTTTGATTTAACAATTAATACATGAATTAAAATGGAGTTCTACAAATTAAACGCTAAATCAATAAATAAAAAAATATTTTTAATTAATGTTTTACTTAGTAAATACCACTATTTCTTAAAATCTACTGTGACACGTGTTTCGATGCATTCCGCATCATTTTCAAACACCGTATGTGAAGCTAATTCTAAACTTTAGAGTTGGGTCCTTGGGACGTTGAAGGTTGAAGAGGGGGTAGTAGCTGTTTCTTATTTTTATTTATTAATGAAATTTTTATTTTTATTTTTATTTCTTATCAGAGGGAACATAGACAAAAGGGGGGAGGCTTTAGTCATTGTCATATTGTTAATTATGGGTTTATTGTTATTTATATTCTTATGAATTTCTATTGTTTCAAAATGCTGCAGTTTATGGCTTTTCGTATTGATTATTTTTAGGATTTCTACGTTGTTGTGGTTAAATTTGTGATCATTATCTATTAAATGGTTAGCGAATTCCGAAAAATTATTATTTCTCAAACATAATTCATGTTCCCTGATTCTTGTTTTGAATTTTCGGGAAGTCATACCAATATACGAGCTTCCACAGTCGCAGTTTAATTTATATATGCCACTATTGTCCAATATATTTTCAGGATTATTTTGTGTTTTAAAGATTTTAGTTAAATTATTTTTTGTGTAAAATGCTGGTTTTATATTATTTGGGAATTTTTTGGTAATTTTATGTGATGTTTTATTTATGTAAATGATTCTTTTCCAGTTGGTTTTTACTTTTTCACTATACGTATCGGCTGAGTAGAGAAATGTTTTTGTTAAAATCTTTTTATTTTTACGCGCCAATATCGCGTCTATTATATTTGGGTTATAACCGTTATTGTAAGCAATTTGTTTAATTGTATTTATTTCTCTTTTGAACTTATTGTCATTTAATGGGAATTGTAGTGCTCTATGGATCATGGAGTTAAAGCTAGCTAGTTTATGATTAAGTGGATGGGCTGAACAAGAGGGAATTACAGTATCTGTATGTGTGGGCTTACGATATACATCAAAAGTAATTTTTTTATCTATAATTTCTAAACTGAGGTCTAAGAAATTGATTTGTTTACCTCCGTTATTTTCTAATGTAAATTGTATTTTATCGTTAAATATATTGATAAAATTTAGAAAGGAATCCAATTGTCTTGTTGTTCCTTCCCAAATTACCAATATATCGTCAACGTACCTGAACCAGTTTTTTACAAATTTGAGTAGGGGATGCTTAGACTTAAAGATTTCATTCTCTAAGTTATTTATGAAAATGTCCGCAAGAATTGGGGACAAAGGAGATCCCATGGGTAAGCCGTTAGATTGGACATATATTTTATTATTGAAATTAAAATAATTCTGATTAGTGCATACATCTAGTAGTTTAAGCATCTCCTTTACAATGCTTTTATCTAAAGGTGAGGCCTTTAGTAAGTTGTTGACAATTCTTTTGCAATCGTTCACCGGTACATTAGTAAATAGGTTCACGATGTCAAAAGAAATTAGTTTGGAATTGTCTAAAATTTCTATGTCTTTCAATCTGTCAATTAATTCGAAACTATTTTTAATTGTATAACTAGGTGTGAAAATGTGGTTAAAATTTAGCATATGATTTAATTTTTTAGACAAATAATAATTAGGCGCAGAGAAGGTAGGGACGACGGGACGTATTGGGATGCATTGTTTATGTAACTTTGGCAATCCATACAGGCGGGGAGGTCTCGGGTTCCTTGCCACGTGTTGATTGAATTGTAGCTTCCCACATGTGATGGGACACTCTCTTATCGTCTTCTTGATGTTTTCTTGGAATCTGCTGGTCGGGTCAATTTTTTGTATACTGAAGATGGGGTCTTGGAGGAATTCTTCAACTTTTTTAATGTAGTCTGTAGTGTTTAATATGATAATTGTGTTACCTTTGTCTGCTTTCGTTAAGGTTAGTTTGTTGGTAACTAATAAATCCTTTATAGATGAAGCTACATCCCAATCACTATTGTTTTTTGTGTTCACTGGTTTATTAATGAAATAAAAAAATAGTCTGTTTACAATTGTGGCCCCAATTATGGTGTTTTTTTTTCTTATATGAAAGTTAATGTGTCAAAATGTTTGTCAGCAAATTAACGCTTTGAATTTTGCTAATCTCATCATTGCAAGCTGCTGATAAAAGCCCGAGGTGGAATATGTTTTGAATACGATTGTCTGTACTTCACAGGGGAGGCATTCCACTTTGTGAGCTTTGTGCCGATCCACGGGCGGCTGTTTGAGCTGGACGGGCTGAAGCCGTACCCGCAGGACCACGGCCCGTGGGGGGCGCACGAGGACTGGACCGACAAGTTCCGCAGGGTCATGTCGGAGCGCCTCGGTATCGACACCGGGGAACAGTATCACGATATAAGGTACGCACATGATTTTATAACATGTACAAGGTCACAAAAACATGCCTCTGGATGTAATGGTTTCGGTCCATGGGTAATTCACAAGGTTATGGTTTTGGTGTACAAATATTTTTAGCACATTGTTTGCGGGAAACGCTTAAAAGCGTCTTTTACATACTGTTATTACAGAATGGGAGATGCTTATAAGCGTTCTATTTGCTTACTTTTGGTAGAGCGCAAGATACCAAAAAATATTGTACAGATCGGAATTGGGTTTGTGGTTGCTTGTGATTAATATACGATCCTAATTAGTATACTAATTAGGGTCGGGGTTCATGAATAAACCACCTGAAAACAATTTGTCAATACATAAATACACTATATACTCTAAAAGCTCCCGTCATATACCCAGGTCTGGTATTATAAACCTCTTGGTTTCCGTTCGGACCCATTGTTTCGGATCAAAGACAAAAATTATTACTAACGCTCTCAAACCCCCTATCACTATCAGCAGGGCATGTAAGCTAATACTAAATAATGTGTACAGCCCATCTACTTGGGGACTACGAACCCCCTAGGAAACCACCCGTACCGATAGGCCAACCCCTCACACTCTTTATTCACCCTCAACCCAAAGTCCTAAGGAGGAATACCAAGCAACCTAAGCTACTTCTTCTCCGTCTTAGTCCTCATTACTGAGGGTTGTGACCCTTTTTGAAGCAATGACTCTTCTCCAGTTATCCCTTGACTACGCTGCACGTAGCGCTCCAACCACCGAGGTGCCTGCTGCTGCCTTAACTTGATCAGTCCATCGTGTAGGGGATCTTCCTCTCCCTCTCTTCCTCTCCAGCCTACCAATCACAACCAGATTGTCCAGGCTATCCTTATTGCCACACTCAATGTGTCCAAAGAACTGAAGAATCCGTTGTGTACAGACACTGGCCAGAATCAAGCCATCCAAGTGTTAATTCCTGACAAATGAAGCTACTAAAGCACTGTATACTAAATATTGCTAATATTCTGTTTCAGGTTTAATTTAATGGCTGTCGTTCCTGATAGAAGACTTGCCATTACGCAGAAGCTGAAAGGTTTGGAATCGAATAAGAGTATTCTGCAGAATGCTCTCCGACAGCTCTGTAAAATTAAACAGAAAATGGATAAACTGAGAGCTAAACGTGACGCCGAACACGCCGCTAATGCGGCGATTGCTGCAAATGCCCTGAGTGCTGCAAATGCTGCCAGTGCTCCAAGTACTACAGGCGCCGCGAATGCAGCATGTGTTGCAAATACTCCAAATTTAGGTAAGAGAATTATATTTTTTCTACAAAGTAAATAAACACAAAGACAAACACCAAATTGCAGTAAAACCTCAATATAAGGACAGCTATTTAACGAACTTCGGATTTAAGGGACAAAAAATCCGGTCACTAATATTTATTTTCACCCCACCCTTCTGGGGATCGAAAGCGGGACAACAAAGAGGGTAGCTTAACATGCTAACCATTACACCATGGAGGCAGACATAAAACGGTTTTAACAGAATTATTTTTTTATTATTATATAAAGCCTCCATAGTGTAATGGTCAGCACGCTCGGCTACCATTCTGGAGGTCCCGGGTTCGATTCCCAGGGGGGGTCAAATAAAAAGTGATTTTTTTCACTCTAATATTTATTCAATATCACCCTGGACTGGTACCTGAAGCGGAGGGCTGATCACCTTTCCTTCATTTGTTAATGATTACGATAATACTGCGTTTATATGCAGTGCCCTATGCACCACTGGGGTGCGGATAAGGGTTTGAAGAAGAAGATATATAGCCAAATTTGTTTTTAATTTTTTTTATATTCAGTTGAGTTATAATTTTTATTGCTTCAAATATCTTATAAAAACTACGCAAATACCATTTTGTGAAACCAGCCCTGCTCCGGTATTTTAACCTGGTTCATGATGATCTTTGCTTCTCTATCCTTTAAAACTGTGAGTAAAAAAAAAAAGATTTTTAATATTTGAAAATATTTATACCATAGATATTCCAAGTAGCTGTGAGAATGAGCAGCCTGCCCAAGAAACTCCTAAAGAGTTGAACGCAGAAGCAGCACCCGCTGCACCGATGGAGCGAGTTTCACTATCACCTATAGACTTTATCTCCACCATGAGCGTACAGCTTTGTACTTATGACAGTTCAACAGAAGAAGGTAAACGTAGTGTTTATATATTCATATGAATATCAATTTTATTTACTCATATTTTTACTTCTAAAACCTTTTATAGTGTTTCCGCTTTATATAATTTGACATGTCCAAAAATCTGCAGAAATTTTCACATATTGAATAGCATTCAAATTTAGAGTAAACTCTTTACAGTGTTAAAATACAATTCAAATTTACAGTGACTCTTTGCAGTATTGAAATGGCATTCAAATTTAGAATGCATACTCCTTATTAAGCCTACACTGTGACTAAAAATACATTTAATCTTTATAGTTTTGAAATAGCATTCAAATTTAGAGTGACTCTTTGCAGTATTAAAATAGCATTTAAATTTAGAATGCGTACTCTTCATATTGACTACATTTGTCTAATTCTGACTATATTTCAGCTTCCTCAAGTCATCAGGCAACACCGCCGACGGAAGCCCAGAAATTCTTCATAATCCGACCCTCAAACAATGCGGAAGATAGTGTACAAATGGCCAGTAAAGAACTCAAGGTGGGTATAGTGAAAACCACATTAAACGCCAACACTTTAAACGCCAACACGTTAAACGCCAACACTAAAATGAAATTCACAACATTTTGAGGGTGTCCAAATACTTGTTCACAAAATCTGGATTATCTCCAATTACAGGCGTTATTTTCATATTATTTTTTGACATTTCATTAAAGATGAAGAAGAATATGGGAGTCTGGGCATTTGTATAAGTCTGATCACTGGTTTAAGTGATCAGTTTACACACGTGTAACATTCACCAATTCTACCCATTATTGACAACCACACTACTCAAATTCTTGGAAGTTCTATATATATATGAACCAATTTAGAAACCTTGTTCTTAAATCATTAGAACTTCACTAGAGACATCTATTGGTGAGATGTAAAGAAGCTTTTTATTAAGCAGAAACTCTTATTTTTTGCCGTGAGTCCGTTAATGTTAATATTTTATGTGTAAATACACTATAAAAACATAATAAGTAAAGTGATTGTGTACCGTGAACCTCTATAATAGATATCCAAATGACTTCCGAAAGGTTCACTACAAAAAATAGGCAAAAATATGTTTTTTTTTGTCAAAAATATTGTAATGTAAAACAATCCAGCACGGGACGGAAAGTTTGACACTCGAAATCGAGCAGCTTAGAGGTTAAGTATCAATCAACCGAACGGGTAGAAATACCTTTACAATCCTAAGTGAGTTGGCGAAAGAAAGACAAAAGCAGACTTGCTGCAGTCAAAATGCGATCTCCCAAACGAATAGGCAGCAAAATAATGAATTAGAGTGGCCTTGTTCCGCAGTCTGAGCCAGACGACGGGAAGGTGAGGATCAGCGCCGGCGGAGGGGGGGTGGTGGGCGTGACGGCCGGCGGGGAGGGGGAGCCGGAGCCGAAGGGGTCGCTGGGTAAGCCGGAGCTCTCCGCCCTGCTGGGGGAGCTGGACGCGCAAGTGCAGCAGTGCCAACAGGCCCTCAATGATGAGAACGACAAGAGAAACATGTACAAGGTATTTTTTTTTATTTATTTATTTGGCAGTCATCCAGTGAGAGGATGTTAGATGAAAGAAAATAATAATAACATTTAATAAAAAATTTCATAGTTTAAATGCGTTTAGCTTTATCATTTGTGTCTTTATCACGGTCTCTTGTATTTTTTGTACAAATATTTTTTGCTAAATCCATCACGGTTTCCCAGATGACAGCTATGTCAGCAATTTTTAAATAAAATAGTGGTTGCGTTTGCACCAAAATTAAAAGTCTTATTTAATTTCAGGTGGAAGATGCGCGGCGGACGCATAACTACGAGGAATTCATCTGCACATTCCTGTCCATGCTGGCTGAGCGAGGGCGCCTGGCGGAGCTGGTGGCTCCGTTGGTCGGCGGGGCCCCCCATCCAGCGCCGCACCGCAACAGGAACCGAAATCGCACCCGCACCAAAAGGAAGTGAGCAATTCGGTGAACTTTACTTGAACCACACCGTTGCTAGTTCAGTATCAACTTTACTTGAACCACACCGTTGCTTGCCGTCCCATCTTTGCGGAGTGCCTGGCTCTTGACTAGAGTAGATGGAAAACAGGAGAAATATGTACCAGGAACAAACTAAGATTTCTGCTTACGCTTAACAGTTGATCTCTCATATTCTGTTACTGGTAAAAAGTTACCAGTCTTGAATTGAAAATTTAACTGTATTGGGTATCATCTTTTATATATTTCTCTATAAATTTCAATAACAGCGATTGATACCATTTTTTTTGGTAATACATGATGCAGATAGCGGATCATCCTATTGCCAGAATGAACCCATTTGAGGGACAGGGTGAAGAGGAGCTTTCGAGAAGCCCGGCTGAGCTACCAAGCTGAAAAATTCAGTAACGGTAGGTGGCAATTTTACATTTGGGTTCTACTCTTATGTATCTCAAAATTCTATCCAATTTGGTGTAGAATAAACTTACCAGCGCTTTGATACTCTCGGAAACAGCGATAGTATTTCTGATATGCTGAGTAGACTAAATTAATGTAAAAGACAAGAAAAGACTTTGCTCTGGTGAAACGTTCCACGGCTAACCAATTCCTACAAACCTGGTTCATACCCCGGCTACATGACTCATAAGTCACGTTTGTTTATTCCAAAATTCTAGTTTCTAAGGTCATATTTGTACTAAATCTTGTACTAAATTCACTTTTATTTTGTACTATTTTTCCAACCAGTTTTGTCAAATTTTTCCATTGTCCCTATAATTTTACCACAGCTAAGCGCCTTTGAAGTAATATAGTACGAAAATGGCACTATATAAATTATCTAAAATTATTTTTATCACATACCTTGTCTTCTTCACAGACATGCATAGATATAAACCACAAATTTGAAATAGAGAAATTTATTTAAGTGAGGAGGCAGGACAAAGGGATGGGTTATAAAGCTAGATTGGAAGAAGTTATTTAAAAAAATAGGTAATTTATTCAAACTACTACTAACTGTTTTATTACGTAAATTTACTTGATTGATAATTATGTCAATATTCTGTTTTGAAGCATTTTTAAATTATAAAATTATACAATCAATAAACTTTTACTTGCATGATTTTTTTAATGGTTAGTGCTTATTGCATTTCCACTAGATAAATTAATTTCTGCCATGACTTTATGAATTTATATATCCTTTCTGAGTAGTTAAGAAATCTTTTCTGTCTGTTCTTATACTGGGTCATTTAGCAACTCGGTCCCCTTAAATTAGTATTTCCATTTGTTTATAATATTATCCTATCTATAAAATGATGGTAAATTGAGTCTAATTAACGGCTCAATGATCATCCTCTGAATCACTCAGCGTGAATAAAAGGTCCTTCTCTAACAACCTTCATTGAAAGATTTAGGCTAGGTGATGATCAGTCCTTTGCTTCAAGCACCAATCCCGGGCAATATTAAATAATAATAAATCTCTCATATTTCTTTGACCCCGCCGGAAATGAAACGTGGGACCTCGTATAATACCCAAATGCACTAAGGACTACACCACGAAGGCTAACTCCTTTAGTATGTAAAGTGGTACATATATGCTTTGTTTGTATGTATTATTTTACAAATTATTAAATTCTATACCAAATTTGTATTATAGATAATAAATAATGTGATGTTATGCCAATATGTGTTCATTATTTTTCTGCTTTCCAGCCAAGTTAATTTTATTATAATTATTATATGATAAAATCCTTTCGGGGACTATTTAGAAAATAATTTGGTTTTCAAATATCAATAAAAATCTGTAATTGTCGTCTCGAACTAAAAAAGTTGTCCAAAAAAGAGAAATAATTTTTCGTTAATTGGATTTTTTTAATTAGAAATTGAGGGTTTGTTTAGCGAGTTCACTTCGGAAAAGTCTTGTCTTTTACCATATCCGCTCCCTATGTGGAGCATATGGCGTCCACAAATTGTTTCCAGGGAAATAGTGATAGTATCCTATTTTATTATTATAGACAGCGGGAGTCCATTCGGTGTGAAGCTACAAATATTTTTGTATGAAAATATTATTCATTATGCGTTGAATTGTAAGGTTAGCCTCAGGGTCTGTCCAAATATTATAACGTATTGGGATTTGAAATGTGTGATGTGGCATTGAATGATTGTATCAAGGTGTGGGGGACACTAGATTCAACTTGTACAATGTGTAATTACTATAATTGTAGCATTGCAACTTTACATACCCATTTTTTTTTACTGTAGTATTTTTGCATTACTAATATGTAGTATATTTTTTAGATTATAAATAAATTATTAACCATGGACAAGTTGCAAGACTACCAATTGAAAGTTTGGTTAAAATTGTGTACTGTAAAGGAAAAAAGGAAAGAATTGAAAAACAAGATAAATCTTCTATTTATTTTATTACAAAGTATTTTGACCTTTTCTCGCAACACACGAGCTCGCTGTGTACATAACTAATTATACGGAATACTGCTGTTTTGTTAATGACAGTAACAACCGAGACAACAACAAAAAAACACTTTCGCTTACTAAATCAACATATCGATTTCCCAAATTAACAATATTATGTTGCAACACACATTAAAAGAAATACAATTCTTTGGAGACATTTGCGGGTTGTAAAAAAAATCACATAAATCTTATAAATACAGAATTGCGAAGATGCAATAGTATTAAACAACCGACTACAACTAAACTACAACTAATAGGAACACAGCGGGGTTTTGGCAAACTTTCAATGCTATTTACAATCTGCTTTTAAAGAAACCAATTGTAAATACATTAAATGATGAAGTTGAAGCCTGAATGCAAAATATCGGTTACGTGTTGACAGTTGCTTCCAAACAACTATTAATTACTTATATACTATTGCATCTTGTGAACAAAGAAAAAACTACAGTTGCTATATTATAGAAATACGTTTTTGACACATACAATAAAGGTAACAGAGAGAAGCAGTTTTTGTTCTTTGAACTATTATGATTTAAAGAGAGAAAAAAAGTTATTTTTACAGGTCAATGTACTTAACAGAGCATATAATTCAATCCAAGGTAATAGTATTCTTTTCCCATATTCAGTTCTCTGAAAAAATTACTAAATATTCTGATATTATTATTTGTTTATTTTACAAAAACTTGATATAAAATTATTTCCGGTTTTCTCAGCAAAAATTAATCAGGCGTTACCATATTGTACTATTTTAGTGTTCAAAATAAAGTATTCATGCATACGCAATGGACAATGTCAAAAATGCATCGTTGTAATACAGCAACTATAATTGTAATAGACTATGTCATACAAAAGTGATCACTTTCTAAAACCGCTGTAAAATTTAATAAATCGCGAATGAAAATCTGCAAAAATTATTTTATGTTTACATATAAATAATTTAGTATAAAAATGCTTTCTTTCGTGATGTTATGTGATGAATTTACGAATAACACTTCATGCTTTTATATAAAGTTACAAACTAGTATGGCCATTACGTCAGGTAAATCTGCTATTGGACTGATTTTAAGAGTTATAATAAAAAATGCGATTATCATAAAAACAAAACAAATTTAAGTCGCTTTAGTAATTATATATATTTACATAAGAATTTAGTTTTTTTTAATTTTATGTCTGTCTTATGAATAAGTTTTTGATCTGTTCATTAAAAAATAATAGATATAATTAGACAGTTTATTTTTTAAGTGTTTACTTTAACAATTGAGATACAAAATTTCTACAGATAGACCAAAAAAACAAATAATTTTCGGTGTTAGAAGCAAACTTAGAATTATCCACCAAAATCCAACAATGAGTCATGATAGCAAGATTAACAAGCTACATTTCAAAATAACAAATGCGTTTAAAATAGCCTGTAAATAACTTTAAAACTGAATTAAAATTCAAAAAATTTTTTAAACAGTTTATATTTTTACAAAACGATTCATAGCTTTTTGAAAATATCTCAAACTCATTTACTGAAAAATTAAAATTTTTCTACTGTTACTCCCAATTGTTTTACAGAAAAATGAGAAACTTTTATTAATAATTTGTATGGTACAATAATTAATGCAAATAAGCTCCTGAACACTTTTAAAAGATCCTTATATCAGATTTTATTTTTGTTTTAATTTTAAACAGAAAGACTTTTATTTTATTGCAAGTATAATATGATTAAAAAAACAGCGGAACTTGCGAATTACATTTTCAATCAAACAAAATACCATCCGAGTTTAGACAATAGCGGTCTGTGTAAAATAAGAATGTAAGAAAAATACATAAGAAAATTGGTTCCTACACATATTCATAAAAAACTACAAAATATCAAACAGTTTTTGTTAGATAGTAATAAATTGAACAATGAAGAAGAGAAAACGATACTAAACTAAACTTACAATCGAGGATTCTCACTACACTATATGCAACTTCTGAACATGTTTGTGTATTCCACACAACAAGGGAGAGTGTTGAGCATCGAACCTACTAACTATTGTAGCCTAACGTTCCACTCGGGTTTAGGCGAGTCGGCGCCCTGACGTGAGGCGTGTTGGTGCTGTTGATATCTCAACATAGATGAAATTATCGAGATGGAAATACAGAAGCGTATTTACAGGCTTTACAGCTTGCATTACATTAAACAGTGATCGCTTAAAACCAGCTAATGACGGCTTTGTAAATACCTAACTTTCATAATCTTCTAACCCCTTAATTGCATAAAGGCAAGGTTATCAGTCCTGCGCTTCTTGTACCAGTCCAGGGTGATTAAATAAATGAGAGTAAAAACCGCTTACATTTATCTCCCCTCCCTGGGAATCTAATCCAGGACCTCCTGCACGGCAGCCAAACCTACATACCACTACACTACGGAAGTGGATATTTATTACTATCTCAATAATTTCTTCATCTTTGTTGAGATATTTCTTCATCTTGATAACAAATAAATCCAGCATTTGAGTTCACAGATTTGAATGCGCTCAAAATACTGTTCTGAGTGCAATCAGCATATTTACCTTCCATGAGGTAAAAGCACGTACTTTTCTGAGCGTATAACTGAATGACAATGTCTCCATTAAACTACTCTGTTCATATCTAATAAAAACAATACGCAAGCTTTAGGTGAACTGATAACGTAAGTAATACATTAAGAAAGTTTAAGAAGACAATGTCCGAGTTACTTAATACAACGCTACAACTAGCCATGCTTTATTTAAGTCTATTATTTAGAATAATTAGTCGTTGGCTTCTTGAAGACTCCAAGAAAATATTTATACAATATACTCCCAATTATTGAGTAATAAAAATTATTAAAAAATTACCCAATTATTCGTAGAACCATTCCATATTTTTGTTTTGTGAAGAATATTTATTATCCTTTCCTTACGGCTACGAATAATTGGGGAAGGCCACAGTCATTTTGATTTGAAATTGAAAAGAAAATTTAGGAGCCATTTTGAAATAATAAGCTGTTACGAATATTAAATTGTTGCTTAATTACAAATTCAGCACTTAGCATGCTGATAAAAATGACAAAACATCTTCGTATTATTATTTGTACTCGGTGACTTCACAAAGTTTAACAATAAATTGGTTTGTAAATCAAGTATACAAGTGAAACCGCCCGTATTTCAAAAACCTTTGCCAACCTCTCGAATGATTCTTCCACTAAATAATTCTCCAAAATTATTAGGTATATTATACACATATCACCTTTTAATTATTGCCATATACTTTGGGATTGAAAATAACCCAGCAGTAAAGTAACTTGTGAAATCCAAAAGTCCAACATAAGTGTCATTAAAATGTTTTTTGTTTGTATAAAAATACAATAGGCCGAAGTTTCTTTAAAATGAAAAAAAATATTTTGAAAGATTCCGGTATACATATTACACAGTTGTATGTATTGCTCGTAAACTTTTCAGCTCAATATCTCAAATTGTGAAATTTGGCACTTAAGATGACTTTTGGATCCCGCTCTCGGATTGCACTAAATATATTATATGAACGTGAAAATGACTCCTTATGAATGCGTTCTGTATCCTACTGCCCAACATTCTCAGGGATAGGCTAATCCCCGTTCGAGAAACTTCTAGAAACCTACAAGTTATAAATTTGAGAGTTTATTAACTTTATTATTGTTTCCATAATGTTACTTTATAATATAAAATAAAACAACTATAATTAGCTTTAAAACAAGTATAAAATATTCACATCAAAATTTAACAAACAACTCCAAAAAACAATTGATATAACAAGGTGAACAAGTTGCGACGATGATAGCGGCCTATACAAAAACAGTCTTATTAGGCGATATTGAACTTTCCCTCCGAACCACCCCGGCCGAATCGCTCCCGGCACTTGAGGGAATTACAAGAGACTATGAACCGTTTGTCAATTTAATCACAGGCCGATTAAATCCGAGCTTTATCGAAAAAAGGATTGGTTCCCTTACTTCCATAAGGTTCTTTCTTCACCCCTCACAGCCGGAGCGCTGTATTCAGCTGCTTCCGGCGACTGCCGGAACTTCTACGTCTTCGGGACTCTTCTCCGGACTGGTCTCTTTCAGCTGCCGCTTCTCCATCTCCGCCTTGAAGTGCTCAATGTCTTGTTGGCTGAACAATAAACAAATATGTATGTAACATTCACTGACCTTAGCTTATCAGTATGAGGCTTTTTCTCCATTAATGTTAATTCTCAAAGCTACAAGCCCAGAATTTAGGTATTTTACCTATTTGTTTACGGACATTAGTACCGGAAAGATCTTGTCAATATTATCTACCAAAACAAAATGTTTGCACTGAGAAAAAAGCGGCATTTCCCCAAAAAGGCTGGGAAATAAAAATGTAAACAATGTATAGAAAGAATTTTCCCTTATTCCTTGCAATACTCAAATTAAACAGACCTACACATGGTGATTTTTTTTTCAACATGACAAAGTATATAAACAATGAATGAGAATTATGATGAAGAAATAGTTGGAAATAAATGAGAATTTTGCTATTCGTTGGATATTTATACATGTGTAATGCAAATGCTAGTTAATTTGTTGCGTGGCTAGGCCCCCAGACAAGATGGTCCGATAACATAGGCAGGCCTGCACTGGAAGATAGTTGCGTCCAACAGAGAACTGGAAGTCCAAGAGGGAGGCCTTTGTTCAATACTGGACACAAGAATAAGGCTGAAGTAGTAAAAGTAGTCGGTTGATTTATAGATTTGGCATTTAATTTGTAGAACGCCATTTTAAGTTATGCATTTAATGTTGGTTCGTTCGTTTGAAAATGCCATAACTTGGCGAAACAATTATCACAAAATAGATTTTTATGTATTTTTTCAACAAGAAAATATAACTCAGAAGACTCAAAAAATCAGTGTTTCATTTAACATTGAATACACAAAGTAGTTAGTACCTGATTTGCACAAAGAGGATCCCGTTGATGACGTTGAGCATGTCGAGAACGGAGCCCATGGAGGGCGGCTGGATGTGGATGGGCGGGGCGCCAGCGGCGCGGCCCGAGTAGATGTCGTTCATCTTCTTCTGCAGCACGACGGCCTGGTGCGTGAGGTGGCGCAGGCAGTCAGAGCTCTCGCGCGTCTTGTCGTGCGCCTCGCCCAGCTGCTGCTTGTAGATGGAGTAGGTCTCGCGCTCGTGCGCCAGCGCGGCCCGGAAGTCCCCGAGGCAGGACAGTGTGCGCGCCAGCAGGTGCCGCGCGCCCGCCGCCTTGAGCGAGCGCGGCCCGTGGCAAGCCGCCGTGAGCGCCGACGCGCGTTCCAGGAACCGCAGCGACAGCTCGTACTCCCCCACCGCGTGCAGGATTAGGGATATGTTGCTCTGGAAACAGTCACATGCTCAGCTCTCTTCACCCCTCGCCGCCGTATTTCCGTCAGCCTAATACTAACTGCCAATCTTACTTTTTTTACAATATTTATTGGTTGCATTAGAAAATTCTCCTTGCCTATGTACAAGGATTTATAGAATATTTAGTTTATATGCCTTCAAAATGATCTTGAATGTGTATAGTTAATAATAAATTAATAAGGTTGATCCCTTTAAACAATACAATGGATTCAATATCTTATTTTAATCAAGATTTGTCACATAGTTCATTTATTTGTCTTATTCATCTTGTTATATTTTCTAAATAAGACACCTACTAAATCTGATAGCTCGTCATGTCCTACTGCGTTATCAATTTTTGTCAACTGCATACTTTCTTTCGCACATTCTGGTTCCAATTTACATCTTTCTTTTTCAAAAATTGCACATATCCACACTAAATAAGTGTGTGCATCTTGTGATGATATCTTATCACATTCACAAATAAAGTTTTGTCTAACTTTAAAACGGAAGAGGTATTCCCGATCTTACTTACATCTAATAAGGCAATCTCGGGGTGGTTTTCTCCGCAGACCAGAAGGGCGAGATAGCGAGCTCGGTACAGTAACTTGAGGGCGCTGCTAACTTGACCATTAGCGAAGCAATACAGAGCCAGATGCGTCTGCAAAAAATACATATTATTATATGAAGATAAGCACATTAAAAAATGATAAGGAAATTAACAAAACCTACTACTAACTAAATTCTACCAATAATATTAGTATGTATCTATTGGATGTATTTTATTTTATTTTTAAATACATTATTTATTGAATATAATTTATATTTGAAGCACTAACTTTGCGATTTTCCATTTTATAATTAAAATGTAACTTTGTTTTAAAATCACTCTAAATATTTTATTTAACTTAATTATAATGTCTACTGGTTTCTGATAAAGAAGCGATTAGCTTCGAAACCGGTAGAGATTATAATTTAGTTATAATAAAATATTTATCTTCTTCTTTTTCCATGTTCGCTCCCTAGGTGGAGCATATGGCCAACACGAGTCGTCTCCAAGTCACTCTGTCACGCGCCATCTCCTTGGCTTCCTCCCAGGTCAGTCCGGCGTCTCGAAGTTCCGCTGAGTATAGTCGGTGAATGGTCGTCAGCGGCCTTCCGGGGCGCCGGAATCCTCGGGGTTGGAAGAAGAGACATGAGGGGTTGATGCCCTCAGGTGGCATTCTAAGGACATGTCCCAACCATGTCCACCTTCTTCTCTTCAGGACTTCCAGTATGAGGGGCTGTTGAGTTCTTCTCCTCACATCGTCATTCCTGACGAAGTCATACCACTTTATACCCAGTATTCGCCTCAGGCATCTATTTTCAAAACTTGCTAGTTTCTTGCTTTGAGCTTTGGTGAGGTGCCACGACTCACATCCGTACAGCAACACTGTTAGGATGCAGGCGTTAAAGAGACGACACTTGGTTTTTGTCGAGTAAAGCAGTGAGTCCCAGACATTGCGCATTTTATTGAATATAGCTCCTGCCATTCCGAGCCGTACATTCAGTTCCTTCTGGACACTACCATCCTCCACCATGAGTGTTCCAAGGTATCTGAAGGTGTCGACTCGAACGAGCGCTCGTCCCTCACAAGTAAGATGTTGATCTCGGTCCGGACAGGCTGAGTTGCACATGACATTGGTCTTTTTGGCGTTCACTCTTAGGCCTAACCGAGCGGAGTTTATTTGGAGGGAGTCAATTATATCTTGCAGGGCTCCGATCGATGTATCTATTAGAACTGCATCGTCCGCATATTCTAAATCGCATAATTTCTGAGCAGGACTCACTGCAATTCCTCGATCCGGTGGAATTGACATTCGTAGGATGAAGTCAAACATGATGATGAAGAGAAATGGGGCTAGTACACAGCCTTGCTTCACCCCAGTAGAGACCTCAAATGGTTCACTGCACACATCATCTATTCTAACGCAGCATTCGCTGTTAGTGTGAAGCGCCCTGATAATGGCCACAATTTTGACAGGAACTCCATATGCTTCTATGATATTCCAAAGAGAAGACCTATGCGGGCTGTCGAAAGCTTTTTCGTAGTCTACAAAACAGCAGGCAAGGGCGCAGTTCCATTCGTTACTTTGCTGTAACAGGCATCGTAAGTTATGTATATGGTCAGCGCACGCCCTACCTGGTAGAAAGCCCGCTTGGTTCTCTCTGAGGACTCGCATTATTGGTTTTTGGATTCTTGCCAAAATTATTTGTGCCAGAATTTTTCCAGGAACGCTTAAAAGAGTAATGCCACGGTAGTTATCACACAACAGCGGATCACCCTTTTTGTGGAGGGCTATAACTTCCCCGTTTACCCAATCCTTCGGGCACCTTTCCTCTTCCCATACCTTTGAAAGTAGGTGATACAGGGGGTCGAGGATTTATAGTGATTTTAAAACAAAGTTACATTTTAATTATAACATTATTTATTGATTTGGCATTAACTTTGTGGAATATGTTGATTATAATTGAAAATTAAACACTTGTCTTCAATTAGTGGTCTAATACAAGTGTTAAACAAAATAAAAAAGCATTTTATGGTTTACTTAGTAAATACCAATATTTCTAAGAAATAATGTTTGATTTAAGTTTTATTTACTAAATAATACTTAAATTAAAAACGGGTAGATTTTACCACAAAATGACTGCCGAATAATTTTTTTTTTTAAATTTATGGTGCGCCACAAATCAGACTTATTCTTCTTTAGTTAGGACGGCTGTCCAAACTTAAAACACAGTAAGGGACATTTTTTTTGCAGTAGGTTTTTTTTTACATTTTTGGACTAAGTAGAATCTATTCAGTCCAAAAATGCAAAAAAAAAAGTACTACAAAAAAAATGTCCCTTACTGTGTTTTGAGTTTGGACAGCCGAGGACTGTGTCCTGTTGTTCTTAGAGTCTGCGCCTAGGAGGTGGATGACCAGCCATGTTTCCATCGTTTAGGTAGTCTGTTACCTCTTATGCATTTGTCTGCTACAAATCAGACTGTTGAGTATATATAATTTAGACTTAGTTTGAGAGAGCTGTGAGCGGTGAGGTAGTTGAGGTAGTTTGCGACTCACGTATTCGGTGATGGTGTAGGGGTGGTCGATGCCGTTGACGCGCTCAGACATGAGCACGGCCTTCTGCTGGTAGGCCATGGCGTCGCGGTGCTCGCCGGTCACGTAGCACAGGCGCGCCACCATGCGCAGGCACTGGGCGATCTCGGGGTGCATGGCCCCGTACACGTTGTTGAGCAGGTTGAGCGCCTCCGCCACCAGCTCGTGCCCGTCGCGCACCTGCCCCGCCTGGATCTTGCTCTGCCCCGTCGTGTAGAAGTTGTACGCGTCCGACGCCTGCCCACAAACCAATCAAAATCACTCAATTTATATTATTTATACAGACAAATGTGTGGCAAAACGATGTTTGATAGATGTTCGAATGATGAAATAAGGAAATAATGCAAGGCTGAGATAAGTATTATCGATAAAATTAAGAAAGGTGTGTTGAGATGGTTTGGACATGTGGAACGTATGAGTGAGGAAAGAATGGTTAAACAAATTTATGAGGCGAATGTAATTGGAAAAAGAAGCAGAGGAAGGCCGAGGAAAACCTGGCACAATCAGGTATGTCAAATACTTGAAAACGGCCAGGTCAGGAGTCGTAATAATCGTCGGGTATGTATGAGGAGATGCATGAATGTAGAAGAGGCGAAGAATGTTTGCAAAGACAGAGTGGTGTGGCGTTCGATTCTCTCTGCCTACCCCTGCGGAGAAGCGGCGTGATGGTTAGTTAGTTAGTTATATTCATTTTTAATTTAAGTTTTACTTAGTGAATACACTTTTTATTAAATCTACTGTGATACATACATGTTTCGATGCATTCCGCATCATGTTAAAACACTGTATGTTCCGCATCATTTTCATAACGTGTTTGAAAATTATGCGGAATGATGCATTCCTCATCATTTTCCAAGCCAAAGTGTTTGAAACATGTGAAACAATAGATTTTAAGAAAAAGTGGTATTTACTATATATTTGAGTAAAACTTAAATGCCTGCCCAATCAATTAATGAAGTTGAATTAACATTTAAAAAAAAATTATATAAAATCATTGATTTCGACCCCTGCCTTGTATGTGGCATGTGTATATATATATATACACATATACACATATACACATATACACATATACACATATGCACATATGCACATATGCACATATGCACATATGCACATATATACACATATATATATATATATATATATATATATATATATATATATATATATATATATATATATATATATATATATATATATATATATATGTATAATGTATAATATAAAACATAGATTTTGTCTAGCCTCCCACTAGTCTGATGATGTCAGTAATGACGAAACCCAATCACTGGTCAAATAAAATAAATGTGGTAAAATCCATATACATAGTTGCTATTTTATTAAACAATTTTACCTAATCAAGTAACCTTTTTACCAAGTACAATCACATTAGTCATTCTAAAATGATTTTTAATGTATGATTTTTTAGTTTTAAAAAGTCTTAAAATCAAACCATATTCTACAAACAATACAAGTGCGATGATGACACAAGATATTATTTTAACTAAATAACTCACTAAGTTTATATATAAATATTTTATTATTATACATTTTGATTCTCGAGAGACGTTTGACAGCTGTTTCATCGCCATAGACAAAATAACGGAGAACATCAGAGATAAACTTAGATAAACATTGACTTCAGTCTAAATTCAAATTATTTTATGCTAGTGAAAAATCACAATCACTTCAATGACCTCATTGAACATTAGCTACTTCAGCTAGTCATAACCAAATAAAATGCGTATTGTGCGAGATAAGCTTGAGAGAACGGTCAGTAACAAATAAAATACATAAGTAGGTTCTCACCCTAGGATTGATGTGCTTCACAACCGGAAATATGTTCATAATATCGGAGCTGTTGAATGTGACCTTATGTTTACTGTCGAAGTCATACTCTCGCAGGAGCAACTGAAGACCAACTTTGATACAAAATGATCTGAAAAATAAACAAATTGTTAAGTAGTGAAAAAATGTAACTTAATAAAAGATAAATAAAAAATATAAACAATGATGGTGCATACCTTAAAAGAGAGATTTTTTGGAAAGCGTATTTTTCCACGGTAGAATCAATACTATCAGTCGGTAGATTCCAGCCCCAATATGACTGAAAATAATGAACAAATAACATTGTTATTTTTTTGGAGGAACGAAAGAAACAATAATAAAAATTAAGATAAAACAATACATTAAAAAAAGAGCAGCAAAACTTGAACTCAGGGAAAAAAGACAGCTGATGTGACATAAAATAAATTCATGTAGGTTGTCATCAATTTTAGGACACATCAGATCGATGCAGCGTTAACTTGATCATAAATTATATGAAGGAAAAGTACCAACACCCAATGGTGTATAGGGCAATCCATTAAATTGATGCAATGTTAATTTGATCGTTTCTTATATGAAGGCAAGGTGATGAGTCGTACTGATGCTTCAGCTACCATTCATTCATTCAAACCCTTATCCGCACCCTATGGTGCATAGGGCACTGCATCATTTAAACGCAGTGTTATCTTGAATGAATATTACAGTGAAAAAATGACTAATATTTATTTGATCCCCCCTGGGAATCGAAACCGGGACCTCCAGTATGGTAGCCGAACGTGCTGACCATCACACTACGGAGGCGGACGCTCAGCTACCAGTCCAGGGTAATATAAAATAAAGCGCTACCTTGAGTTCCTGCTTGATCTGCACCCAGAGGGACTTGGGTGTGAGGTTGGCGAAGCGCGTGGGGCGACGGCGCGCCTTGCGACGCGACGTGGCGCGCGCCTCCTCGGGGGCCGCACACGCGGGCGCCGCGCAGCTGCCCAGCAGGCAGTTCAGGAAGTGCGAGATGGCCGCCGACAGGGACATCAGCTCGCACGCCTGCCAAACAATATACCAACCGTCAGGAGACTTCACAGAGGAGATTATATACAAACACAGATATTTCAAACTATATAAAAATCCTAATTATTTATTATAAATTTTGACATACTTGGATTATTGAGGTATGGTTTTGCCATCAGTATTATAATCACCAAAGAGATTTACAAAATAATTATATAAAATGTGGGATAAACAATCTAATTTTATTTCCGATATCTATGTATTCTTGTCAGTGTCCTTTTATTATAACCTAAAAAAATGTATACCCACACACAGGCCATGCCATTGTGGGATCTTTTTTTAATTAATATATTTATTTTTTTACTTGCAATTATATAATATTGTGAAATAAAAAAGAATTTAAAATAAAGAAAAAAAACACCCAGCAAAGTTTTTAAAAAAGAAGTTGGAGACATAAATCCAATATTTTGTCATCTGGCAATATTCGTAACTGTAAAAACCTTCCGTATCTACTTTTTTCATTCTTATTCAATTTTTTTATATACATTTCTTATTCCTTTGTAAAATACATACTTCATAATGTCGATCGACATATTATTTCTTTCACTATTGTCATGAGGCTTCCTTTAAGATATCACACATTTGATTTTTCTATTTGCATTTGATTCTTATTTTCTTTTTTGTTCTTTGAGTTCACTCAAATTGGCCTATGGTTTATCTCGTTTTGTACTGGTTCAATTATAGAAATAAGATAGGGATAAATAAAGAGATGACAATAAAACTAATGGATGAGCAATCTGACCTGAATGTAGGAAGTGAAGATGTGCTTGGTGGCACGCAGGATGATCTCGGAGACGGCGATGGTGTGCAGGTAAGACAGGGACTTGACCAGAGCCAGAAGGTCGCACACGCGCCCGAGGTAGCGCATGTTAATGCCGCGTGTGTGGAGTGCGTCCGCTAGGGTGCTGCCGTCCATGGGGGCAGACGAATGGTCCATGCATTCTCTTATCTGAAACACGGGTACACTTGATCATTAACAGGCTGATAATCCACTGATAAGAATAAATACGATGTAGAACCATTTGAATAACAGCGTGGGACCGTTTCTTCAAATCTTAAACATAACTTCATTATTTTTTGACATCTCAACATAGATGAAGAAGGATATGGAAGTCTGGGAATTTACAGGGTTTACGACCCTCCTTTGACTGTCATAAACCCTGAAAATAATATCTGTGTTTGGAAACCCTGTAGCCTATCCTGCTCACTTTACACATTGTGTAACATTCACCGATTCTACTCATGATTGGACAATCACACTACTCAAATTCTTGAAACTTCTAGATATATTAAGAAAAATTGTTTATATTCTTCTTCATCTTTATTGAGATGTGAAAAAAGAATGTAAAAAAAATAACTCCTAAAAGGAGATAATCCAGATTTGTGAACAAGTATTTGGACATACTCAAAATGTTGTAAATTAAATACACATTGCCAATATGTACTCATCATTCTCTATTGATTTAATCTAAAACTGTTATTTTTTATTTTGCATTGGTTGTTTATCAATCTTTCAGAGAGTAACTTGATTATTTCAGCATGCCATTGTGCAACGGGAAGAATCAACAGATACTAATTGAAGATAGGAAAATGAAGCAACTCACAAATGTGGGTATCTGTGTCGTGACCAGGAAGGCAGCTGCCTCCTGCACCAAGCGCCTCTGTTTCTCCAATTCTTCGGCTGAGCATGCGTGCTGAATGCCGTCTGAGAACACATCCGGATTGAAGCGGATATCGAACTCCGCTTCTTTAAGTGAGCCCACAGACTTGGCCGCTGCCCTCACTATATCCCGAGTACTCTCAGCCACTAAACAAAAGTCAAGCAATTAATTCATAAGTGACAAGATATGCAAAAATCATATATTCATATTATTTATAGATTTGGCGTTTAATTTGTAGAACTCCGTTTTAATTTATGTATTAAATGTTAAATCAAACACTGATTTTTTGAGTCTACTAAGTTTTATTCTGTTAAAAAAACACAATGGTTAGGAGTCAAAATAATCGGCGGGCATGTAAGAGATGCATGAACGTGGAAGAGGCAAATAATGTTTGCAAAGACAGAGTGGTGTGGTGCTCTATTCTCTCTGCCTACCTCTGCGGAGAAGCGGCGTTATGGTTAGTTAGTTAGTAAGTAAAACAACATAAAAATCAATTTTGTGAGAATATTTTTGCCTAGTTATGGCATTTTTAAACGAAAATTGATTTTATGTGTTTTTTTAACAATAAAATACAACTTAGTAGACTCAAAAAATTAGTGTTTGAATTAAAATTTATAACATATATATTCATATTAAAATTTATACTTACTTTCTTGTTTGTCGCCATTTGATATTGAATCAATAATACTTTCGACGATTTTCTTTCCCTCGTCAGAATCGACTTCTGACTCATTTCCTGGCAATCCTAAATCAATATCACTAGAGTCTTGTAAGCTTTCTTCGAGTGTCTCTTTATTCTCCGCTTCATTTTCTGCACTATCACTAACTATTATTTCTTCCTTTTCTTCTTTCTCGGGTGCCTCTTTAACGGGACTATCATCGGCAGGTTTAACGATATCTTTATCTTTCTTTGCCTGCTCTTTCTTATTTTTCTTCGAGGGCTTGTCTTTTATTTCTAAATTTTCTTTTTTCTCAGTTTTATCGTTACTTATTTCATCTAACTTATCATTAATAGGTTTATTACTATTATCACTTGAGTATTCAATTGCTATTTTATTATCAACATTATTAGCGGACTCTTTGTCCTTTTGTTTTTTTATTCCCAATTGTTGGAAATGGAAGGCAGTATAACGGATAAACATTAAATAACGAGCTCTGGAAAGGAAACATTATAATTAGTATAAATTCTAGTGATTCGATAAATGTTGAAAGTGTGTATCTAATTCTGCAGTGCCTGGGATAGCCTGTATATTTGGGTACTCAAGACACGTCTACTTATTAATGTTGAAATAACATAATAAGGAAACCATGTAATTTTGTATATTAAAAACATTTTTTAGTTAGGCTATTAGACTATTATAATACATGATAAAAGAGTTATTTTATTACATATTTCATACATTATATACATAATATAAATATATATGGAACTATTATATATATTATACCCTACAGTCACTGTCCGGTGATTTCAGACAGGCACGCAAAAAGCTCTGATATAGCAATAATTGTCTCCGGACACCGCAGAATTCTGCAAATGTAACGCATTAGTAATAATACTCACTCAACAAAACTATCAACTAATTCCTGTCGTAAACAACAGAGTTTATGTTTGTGTTCGATCGGGAAACCAATCGCTTTCACCTGCGGACTAAGTTCCACTCCATCCACTGCAAAGAGTAATACAAAGTTAGTAAGAAGAATCAAAAGATAAGGACTTATAAAATACTCAGACCCTACTTGAATCATAAATAGATTTAGACAGCGATAATTTTTATAAATGTTATTAATACTTGATACATAAGCCGTGATATTAATAATCATTAGGTGATTTTTTTAATGTTGGTGCCTACGTAGAATCATATAAAGATGTAGATAGCAATCTTGGTACTAATCAGTACTAATTGGAATATAATACACGATTTTTAATAATTAGTAGCCAATTATAAAATACTTAGTACCTACAATAGAATCATACATAGATTTAGAGAGCGAATAAGTTTTTATTTTAAAAAAAGTCGTTTCAAAACAAGAGGAAAAGGGGGAGCTTTTAGTCAACTTTTATTGCGGTATCCTCTCTTAAAGATTTTTTAAGAGCTTAGAATAAGCTCGAAACTTTATTTAAAGACAAAGGGTCGTGTCACTCACACTTCAGGAAGTTGACATCGGGTGGGAACGTGCGCAGGAGATCTAAGATGTAATGGCGCCCGTCGTTGCCCACAATGCCCTTGCACTCCACGCTGGAGCACAGCTCTACAGACTCTCCCTTGGCGCTCACCACCGAGTGGGGCAAGATCTTCAGCTGCTTTCCGGCCTTGCTGAGCTGGAAATCATATTCAAATCATTAACATCAATTCCATTTTCAATTTATTTATTTATCGATAATATACATATTACAAACTTAAATTTAAATCGTATACATTAACAAAAATAGAAAATAAACAAGAATACTATTGCCAAAGGTGTAGAAGAATCCAACTTCGGAAAACTCCTTCAGACACATGGAATAGATCAATATCCAATGAGATATTGTACAACATAGCGGTAACTCTTCCTACAGGCATAACCATCAGCAGGTTGGTCCTGTGTATAGGAATGTGAAACAATCTATGTCGACGCTGTCTTAGGTAACTAAAAAAAGACAATCTACATAATTTCTAATGTTGCAAGGTGTTTGCAAAATACTTGGAGCGATATAATCATTTGAAATGAGTTTTTAGACTGTTTCTTCGAATCAAATAATGGGATTGTGATAACTTGTGACATTTTAGGTTAATAAAGGCTGAGATCGTCTTCAGCACAGGACATCCCAGTTGAGACACATTCTTATAATTTATATAAAATATTTATAAGAGAAATAAGAGAGCAGGTGACGCTTATAAGCGTTCTATTTGCTTAGTTTGGGTAGAGGGCAAGAGACACCAAAAACCATTGTACAGATTGGAATTGAGTCTGCGGTTACTTGTGATTAGTATATGATCCTAATTAGTATACTGATTAGGGTCAGGGTTGATGAAAAAACCGCCCGATAACAACAATGTTTAAAATGATTAAAAAAAACTCATTTTACATAATAAAAGGAACTCTATTACTTTTTGGGATCTTTAGTATCATTGACAGACATTTTGCAAACGCAAACCTTTAATTTGTGTCAATGATACATGATATTGGAAAATGGTTGCTATCACCACGGAAAATGAGTAACGTTTCCTTGCAATATATCACTAGTGTAATGGCAAAGGGGTATTTCTGTCGAATTTTTCATTTTCTATGTTTGTTCCACAATATGTTCAAAATAGTGTATTCCATAATCTGGCAAAAGGATTTAGCTGTAGTTGGAATACTTATTAAGTTTTATTAAGATATGCACATATAAAAATACATAAACAAATGATTTATTTAATTTCACAAGTTTGTTTTTGCTCTCCTGTAAAATTTGGTTTGAGACAGATATACCCCTTTGCCTTTACACTACCGATATATTAGTAGTGATATAAGGTTCTGTAAAGTTCTGTTATTCAAATATAATTGTGACAATTATTGGATAAGTAGCAAATAAATACCTGTGTAAAGTTTATGTTTCCCCATCATTTAATTAGAACAAAACGATCAAACGTGTGAATATTTCGTGACGGCTATGTGTGATTCTTAAGTGCAAGTGTTAGTAAAAGGAAGGAACCTTTATCAACGGTAAAAAACTGTTTTTAAAATACTGTTATTATTACGGACATTAAATTGACAGATAAGTGCTTTCTCTACTTACATACAGAGGTCACTAGTATAAAGTGAAATGTCTATAGTTACGAGGGTTACAGTTAGCTTGGACTAGCCGACTACAGATGGCAGCAATACCGAGTTTGACAGCTAGCATCTTTTTTACTATCTAACCATCACGCCGCTTCACGCAGGAGTAGGCAGAGATAATAGAACGCCGCGCCACTCTGTCTTTGCGAACAGTATTCGCCTCTTCTACGTTCATTCATCTCCTCATACATACCCGCCGATTATTTCCACTCTTAACCTAACTGCTTTCAAGGATTTGACATACAATTGTAAATAAGAAATTTAAAAAATATATATATATTCGTAATTAAATAAATAAATACTCGCAAGCAAATTGAAAATTAAAATGCCACCCAAAATTTCTAAATTAAAGATCTCAGAAAAAGGCTCTCCAGCATCCTCAGCTCCTCAGTCTCCGCAGCCATTATCGGCTGAGATAAGCAACGCTATATCTGTCCTCCAATTGGAAGTCCAGAAGATGGCCGAGATGGCGGAGAGAAATAGGGAAGACATTTTAAACAAAATTAATATCTTTCAACAAATGTATATGGATATCCTAACGAAGGTAACGGAAGTCAGCGATAGAATCTCAGCCGTCGAGTTTGAAAACCAAGAACTTAAAGCAAGATTGGCCCACGTTGAAGAAAGATGTGACGCCAGATTATCACGTATAGAACGGGATGAGAATCGTCGGGAACAATTTCTGCGTTCTAACAATATAGAAATATCCGGGTTTCCAGAATCAACCAAAGAGGATCCGATGGAAATCGCATTTAAAATATGCGGCGCATTAAATATTGAAGTCAAAGCTTCTGATATTGAGTCTTCACACCGAGTGAGAAAATTCCAACCCTCAAGTAAGCCTAAAAACTTGATCGTTAGAATTAAAGAATCGAAAACGAAATATCAACTGGTCACTTCGAGCCGTAAAAAAAAGGGCCTATCTTACGCCGAACTGGGGCTCCCAGGTTCTGGCAAAATTTATATAAATAATCATCTTACCCTCTTCAATAAACAGTTGTTGAGGAGGTGCAGGGATGCAGCTCAAAAAGCAAATTTTAAGTATATTTGGGAAAAAAATGGTGAAGTATTTGCAAGAAAGAACGACACTTCTCCATTTTTTAAAATATCTTCCGAAGACGAAATTAAAAAAATATTTCGTGATCACTAAATTTCTGTATTTCTTTTTAATAGCTTTTTATTATGTATTACTATTCGCCTCAATTATTGTAATAGCATTGCAAATTCCTATCTATCCTATACACTTCCTTCCCTCTCACACAAGCTTCCCTTTCTTACACCCTGCAACCCATTTACTTTTTACCATTACACTTATTTTAATGTTAATTTGGGTGCTCAGTCTCATTCTTTTCATAACTAAATTTATTTCTGTAAAGTTATTCTGTTTTGATATAGAGTCAAAATGGAATTACTCACCTAATTCATCAATATTTTACATTTCCAGCGTCAAAGATTTCATCGACTTTGCGTATATTATTGTTTTGTATTTACCTTGCTTTTCTTCACAGGCGCGAGTGACCTAAAAATTTACTATCAAAATTCACGCGGGCTTCGAGGGAAAACTCACGAATGCCAACTAAATATTTTGAATAGTGATTATGATGTTATATGTTTCACGGAAACTTGGTTATTGGATGGTATTCATAATAGCGAACTCTTTGATTCAAGATATTGTGTATTTAGAAGAGATCGTGACTACGCTAATCTTAATTGTAAACTTGGTGGTGGTGTTCTAATCGCAACTCACAATAGACTCAACGCAACATCAAACGTTGTCTGGAATTCCGCAGCTGAAGATATTTGGGTTTCATTTGATATTAACTCCAATAAAAAAATCCACATTTGCTGTTCATATCACCCTCAGGGACGTAATTATACCTCAAGTCTTGTAGCGCATCTCAACAGTGTAGAAACTGCACTTTCTGACAAACCTTATGATATTCTTCTTTTGCTAGGTGACTATAACCTACCTAAAATTGACTGGATTTTGGATGAGGGTAGTAATTCACTCTCACCTACAAATTATGATTCGGATACTAGTAGACTACTTGTGGAATTCTTAGCTTTACACGGTTTACTACAATTTAATAATGAACGCAACAGACTTAATAGGATTTTAGATCTCGTTATGACTAATTTTATCCACTGCCTTACATCTCATTGCACGCATCCGATTGTTCCCGAAGACAGCCACCACAAATCTCTAATAATTGACTTTCAACTTTCATTCTTGAATCCCACAAGATGTCTGAAGCCAAACGCAAGAGAAGTCCAGCTATTCCACAAGGCTGATTATTCCAAAATGAAAGAGGACCTCGCTCAAGTAAATTGGGATCTTGAATTCCATGATATGAACGTAAATGATTCTACGGATAAATTCTATAACATTATTTATAATATAATTGAATTACGTGTCCCTAAAAAAATAGTTTTTAGCCCTAATCAATACCCCCCTTGGTATAGCAAAGCCCTAATAAAGATATTGAAAGAAAAATCTAAATTCCATAAAAAATGGAAGAAATTTAAACAAGTTGAAGATTTTCAAACTTTTTCCCTCTTAAGATCTCGTCAAAAAACCGTTCATAAAATATGTTACGAAAAATATATTGAAAGTGTGGAAGAAACCTTGAAAACAAACCCAAAAATTTTGTGGTCATTTTCTAAATACAAAAGATGTAACAACTCTAATCTACCGTCGTCAATGCATTTAAACAATGTATCTTCCTGTGACGGTTTATCCATATCAAATCAATTTAACGATTATTTTAAGTCCGTTTTTGTACCTGACTCTTCTGGCAGTACATCATGTATGGCGCCTCCTCAAACTAATGATAACGAAACAAGCACTTCATTGAATATAATTGACTTTGATCGACCTACTGTCCTTAAATACCTTAGTAATATTGATGTCAATAAGGGTCCTGGTTCAGACAGTATTCACCCTTTGCTTATTAAACATTGTGCTGTGGAACTTTCCATTCCGCTCTCCAAGTTGTATACACAATCTTTTAGAGAGGGATGTTTTCCCTCCGTGTGGAAGAGAGCACTCATTACTCCTATCCACAAAGGTGGTGACCGATCCGATATCAGTAATTATAGACCGATATCCAAACTTCCACTTTTTGGAAAAACTATGGAAAAAATTGTCACGGATAAAATCAACCCAGTAATAAGAAATGACATTATATTGAACCAACACGGATTCTTAAGAGGCAGGTCGATTGAGTCAAATTTGCTTGAGTTCAATCATTTCATACTATCGGCCATGGAAGAGGGCTACCAGGTGGACGCCATATATACTGATTTTGCCAAGGCCTTCGACAAAATAAATCACAATGTCTTGATTCGTAAGATTCGCGAAATGGGTATTCATGGTGATCTTCTTAGATGGCTCATTTCTTATGTTGAAAATAGAAGCCAAGCGGTAGCGGTTCTAGGATTTACTTCTAATTACATTATGATTCCTTCTGGGGTTCCCCAAGGATCCCACCTGGGCCCATTATTATTTTTAATATACATAAACGATATTAACAAATATATCAATCAAAATTTTCTCATGTTTGCTGACGATACCAAATTATTTATACGAGTCAAGTCTTTAGACGATTGTTCAATGTTGCAAAACGATCTCGATAATCTAGTGTCTTATTGTAATCTTAATCAGCTTTTTCTGAATGTCAATAAATGTTTTAGCATTACGTTCACAAGGAAAAAAAATAAAATTATGTTTGATTATGAAATTAACAATAGTCGGCTGACCAGGAAAACTGAATTAAGAGACCTTGGTGTCATAATGGACGAGAAACTTTTGTTTTCTTCACATATTGCAGCCTGCGTTAATAAGGCCTACAGAAACTTAGGTTTTATTTTTCGAACCACTAAACCATTTAAAAATACATCATCTCTTGTAACTTTATATAACGCTTATGTTCGTAGTCACCTCGAATTCGCCTCAGTCGTTTGGAACCCTCAGTACGCTATATATATAGCTCAACTTGATCGTATTCAAAATAAATTTCTAAAAATGATGGATGGTAAGCTTCATTTAAGTTTCAACTCTTATGAAGAATCTTTAGCCTTCCATAAATTATCTTCACTTAGTAAACGTAGGAATATATCAGATTTATGTTTTTTGTATAAAGTTGTAAATAATATGACTGAGAGCCCTTATCTTCTTGCGCAGATACCTTTTCACTGTCCAATTAGAATCAATAGGCATAGTCATACCTTTTATAATCCAGCACCAACAAAGAACTATACAAAAAATTCCTTTATTTATCGAAGTTGTGGAAAATTTAATGAATGTTGTACCGACCTTGATATGTTCTACTCCAATCTTTTAAAATTTAAAGCTAAATTGTTCGAAATCTTATAAACCTAAAAAAGTAATTCTATTCCCTGTCCTTTCCTTTTCTTTCTTTCCTATCACTGCCATCTCCTTTTCTCTTTATCCCATCCTTGTCTCATGTCTCTTCCTTTATATAGACCTCTCTTATGTATAGTTGTGAAGAACTATAATTGGTACTCATGATTTTATTTTTTGTATTCTGTATGTATCATATATTGTAACTGTTGTTCTTCCTTCCAATAAAAAAAAAAAAAAAAAAAAAAAAAAAAAAAAAAAAAAAAGGTAGTTGTGACAAGTCAAGTTACCAGTTCCATGTACTTGGGATGCGTAAGGACGGTCTTGCCAAAGTCGATGCTGCCGTAGATGACGCTCTGCTCCTGCTCCTTCTCCAGGATGCCGGGGATGATGGACTGCGCCGTGACGCGGAAGCCCCTGTAGTCGATGACCACGGTGCCCAGAGTGTACAGCCCCTCCAGGTCCACGGCGCTGTACACCCGCACACCCTGCAGGTCATTCCTCTGCAACGCAAACACAACATTCACCCACACCATCTCACCATCTCAGAACTATAACATTACTAACTATCTACAAGCAGAGAAAGCTGATGTACTTCGGACACGTCATGAGAAATGAAAAATATCGTCTTCTCCACCTAATCATACAAAGAAAGAATGAGGGGCGAAGAACTCAAGGACGCCGAAGGACATCATGGCTGAAAAACCTACGACAATGATTTGGCAGAAGCACCAAATCTCTGTTCCGAGCTGCAGCACCTAAAGTGAAGATAGCCATGATGATCGCCGATCTTCGTTACAAGTGGCACAGAAAGAAGAAGAACAACTAACTACAATGATTAAAGAAACACTATAATGTTATTATTCAGACCTGACGATGGAAGTTTAGCTTCCCAAACTAGTAGTCTTTAATAAAACTCAAATGGTATAAAAACAAGTGTTTCTTTAATCATTGTAACATGGCTTACCACAAAGTTAATGCCGAAACAAAAAATTAAATACTAACTAACTAATTAACCATCACTCAGCTTCTCCGCAGGGATAGCCAGAGAGAAAAAAACTAACTAAACTCATCCATAGATGGCGCCGAGAACTCACATTTGAAAGAAGGTATCAGTTCATGGATATATATACATCTTCCGATATTTGAGTAATGTTATTATCAATTATGGGTAAAATGGTGTATGTTACATGTGTATTATTTTAAAAATAAAATAATTGTATAATACCACTCATTGAGTTTTATTTCATTACAAACGACTAGTTTCAAAAACCACAGATGTTTTCATCAACGGGTGATTGCAAACTAACAAGAAAAAAAAAACAAAGTAAGTTATTAGTGTACTCAAAATTTGGCTATGAAGTATGAAACTTGTTTCATTAATTGATTTGGCAGTCACTTTGTGGTAAAATCTTTCTATATTTAATTTAAGTTTTATTTAGGAAATATGTACCACTATTTCTTTTCCCCCCTATTGTCTCTATGTTCACACTGATAAGAAATAAAAAATAAAAAATAAATGAAAATAAGAAACAACTCCTACACCTTCTTCAACCATCAACGTCCGGAGAACACAATTCTAAAATTGAGACTTCGCTACACATACAGTGTTTGAATATGATGCGGAATGCATCGAAACACGTGTCACAATAGATTTTAAGAAGTAGTGATATCTACTAAGTAAAACTTAAATTAAAAATTAAACTAAAAAATAATAATGAGCTTACGGGTGCAACGAAGGCAGCCGCATCGCCGCCCAGCTCCTTGTAGTGGTCGCGCACGTCGAAGCCGAGTGAAAAGAAGATGTTGTTCCAGATGAACATCTGCATCTTGGCCTCCTCGCCAGGGTTGATGGCCATAACGTTCCCGTCCACCACGGCCATCGCGCCCCGAGTAGCGGCCGCTACAAAGTCACTGTGAACCTGACCAAAAATATATTTCATTACTACGGCGCAATTCCATTGACCTGATGGTATCATCTGATTACCATCAGTTTAAGATAATCTTATGGTAGGGACTGACCGAAGCATTTCATCGTAACGCAACGTCATTCGCCGCGAGCATCCGACATCGGATGGAGCACTCGGAACGCTGCACTGACTATATGAATGCTCGCAACATGTTACGTTACAACGTAACATGTTACGTTACGAACGTTACATGTTACGTTACATGGCCAACCCGCTATTGCGGGTTAACCATCAAAATTAACTCATTTTAGGATTTTTTGTGGCTTATTAGCCACAAAAATCTTAAAATGAGTTAATTTTGCAGAAGGGCACCAAACTTACAAACTTCATTTCCTAGAAAAAAATCTCGGATTTATAGTCTATTTGTTTGTAGCTAAATTACAAACTGAAAAAGTCTGAATTTCTCCTATTAAAATTATTAAATCATTGTATTTCACTATGATGTACATTAGACAAATACCTTGAAAATGGCACGCTCTCGTAGTAGCCGTTCCGGAAGATTCTTGCGAGGAAGTTCCCTAGTTGTCTGTAGTTCTTCGTTCCAATCCCTCGTTTGTCCGGGAATGTGCTCTTCGTATCCCAACTTTGATGAAAAGTCTACAAAAAAAATTAAATCATCAATAAAGTAAGAAGGATAAATCATTGCCAACACATAAGAATAAAGCTGTCCACAATGGCCATATTATGGGCGTGGCTTAACCTTTCCCGTACTGATCATCTAAAACTTACAAGAGATCCGAAGCGGGGTACCAAAAGACCTCTGTTCATATTTGTATGGAAATCGTATTACGTAACTCGTATCTCAAGAGTTACAGATTCCACGTCCTTTCCAGCGCGCAGTCGGGCGTCAACAACTAAAGTAATCTGATTGTCTCACTCTCTGCTTGCGGTAATACCACATTTATTAGAGTGGAAGAAATAACATGTCACTACAGACAAAAAATTTACGTCCTGACCTATATATGTAGAACTTGCGATATTGACTAAATGGGTTTTTTTTATCAAAAACAATATTTTGAAATATGTAACAATTTAAAATTATAAAAAAGGGCAAAATTTCTTCGATATTATTTTTAAGATTATAAATAATATGGAGTAAGTAGCTCTTTTAATACTAAAGTCATGAAATTAATACAATTCATATATGGGGGATTTCAAACCCCCTGTTTGATCCAGCTAGGTTTATGAAAAGTGTATAATGTGTGCAAGGAAAGTGATTTATTGATGAATTTTAGCAAATCCAAAATCATGGTTTTTGAAAGAGATGAATGTAGATCTGAGTGTGAAATATTGGTAATTGGGGAGATTTTGGAACAGGTAGATGATTTCGTATATTTGGGTAGTATGTTTTCTAGGGATGGAAAGATTGATAGACATAGAAAGGAAAGTGAATGCTGAGAACAGAGAATGGTGCATTAAAATTAGTTTTAGCAAATAAAAATCTATCAGCGAAAGCTAAACTGGCAGTACACAGTTCCAACCCTTATGTATGGAAGCGAAACATGGAGTTGGCAAAAGAAGGATGAAAGCAGACTGAATGCAGTCGAAATGCAATCCCTCAGACAAATGTGTGGCAAAACGATGTTTGATAGATGTTCGAATGATGAAATAAGGAAAGAATGTAAGGCTGAGATAAGCATTATCGATAAAATTAAGAAAGGTGTGTTGAGATGGTTTGGACATGTGGAACGTATGAGTGAAGAAAGAATGGTTAAACAAATTTATAAGGCGAATGTAGTTGGAAAAAGAAGCAGAGGAAGACCG
This sequence comes from Brachycentrus maculatus, assembly GCF_059751285.1. NCBI lineage: Eukaryota > Metazoa > Arthropoda > Insecta > Trichoptera > Brachycentridae > Brachycentrus > Brachycentrus maculatus. The sequence goes on from NW_028281371.1 coordinate 310,001, forward strand.
AGGAAAACTTGGCTCAATCAGGTATGTCAAATACTTGAAAGCGGCCGGGTCAGGAGTCGTAACCTCGGGTATGTATGAGGAGATGCATGAATGTAGAAGAGGCAAAGAATGTTTGCAAAGACAGAGTGGTGTGGCGTTCGAGTCTCTCTGCCTACCCCTGCAGAGAAGCAGCGTGATGGTTAGTTAGTTAGTTTAGGTTTATGAATGCAATGTAGATCTCATATTGTGTAGCCAGATTCATGTGAGTAAATTGAAATTTGTTCATCTGTGTACAAGCGGTTAAATCAGGTTGTTTACTGTCTTCAGCCCTGATGGCGTCCACGGTGTGTTCGATGTTGGGCGCCACCCAGGAGTAGAGCTGGTAGGGCGTGGCCACTCGCTCGAAGGGATGCTTCTGCGTGCGGCGGCGCTGCACGGCCCCGAAGGAGCGCTTAAACGTGGCCGAGATGGACGACAGCAGGTCCATAAGCGAGTGGCTCAGATGCCACGGGTTGGCCGGCTTGGGGTTAAAAGTCTCCTCTGTCGACCTACAAAATAATGGAATTTGAAATATTTTCAAATCGCAATTCTATAAATTTATAATTAACCACTTAACAGTTTAATTTCGGTGAGAAAATTAGTCACTGTATGAAATTGTCATCAACAAGTCGATACAAGACTGCCCGAATACCGCTCGGATTTGTAAATAAAATATAATTCATCAATATATTTGACTCGGACAAATCACTACCGACAAAATTTGCCTGAGCAGCGCTCGGGATTGTCAACGCAGTACAAACTTTTTGCCTGAGTCATGCTCGGGCTAGACTGGGAATTAGTTAAGGAGCTCTTACTGCAGTGAAAGTAAGGATGAATTCACAAGATGGCTACTTTTTGTTTTTGATAACCAGTTGCACGGGTGGCAGATTGGCTGAGTATAATAAGGGTCAGAGTTGACGAAAAAACCGCTCGATAACAATGTGTTAACACACTAAGGACGGGAAAGGTATTTTTACCGTTTGGTCGATAGATGCTTAAGGACGGGAAGTGTATTTTTACCTTCTGCACCAGCCTAATTTCAAAGTCGGAAAAGAAGGATTTATTTAATGTTTTTATGTGAATATTTTATATCAATCTCTTTGTTAAGGTCTAAACTATATGTATACAATTATCAAATACCGTCGCCAGCGATCCACAGGCGTAAAAAGAAAAACACCCGTCTGAAATGTGTTAATACAGTCAAATAGAAATTTTTGTTTGGAAGACACCAAAGTGGTTAGCACCTGAAAGGCTCACTTACTGGTTGAGATAGAAGCCCCTGGCGCAGGCCGTGATGTGGAAGTGCCTGTCCTCCATAGTGACCACATGGAGGTACAGGAGATCCCCATTCATCTTGCGAGGTCCGGGAGGTGGATTCCAACCAGACGTTGTCAACACCTGAAAACGTTTACTGTTACTTAACCACATTTAACAAAAATGGATAATAAATTCCCAAATTAAAATGGCTGGGCATCTGCTTTATCTACGATTCCTGGTGTAAAAAAATAAATATATGTAAGAACAGGAAGTTTAATAATAATTTTAAAAATGCCAGTTAATTATGGTGGAATGTCTCTGCATAAATGCAATGTCTCCAGAAGTCATAGATGAATTAAATGATCTGTTATTTTTATTAGAAAATAACAGATCATTTATAAAATAAATGATCCGAAATAGATGATGCCGTAAAATCCCACACAGAAACACATCAATCACGAGTGTACATTTTATTGTAAATTAGTAAAGATACTAGGTTTTTTTTGGTAAAATCATTTTTGTGATTCTTATACCTTGATGTAACTGCAAATTTATATAATTTGGAGGTATTATACCATGCATAAATATCCAATTAAACTTTATTATTGCAACTTTATGAAGAAGAAAAATATTCTGAGACTTTCTATGACAAAATCTAAAATAAAAAAATACAATTGTCATTATTTCATACCTTCAAACACTGGGGTCCTTTGCTTTCCTTTGTGATAGGGTGAAGGGGTAAAAGGGGCCTTTCCTTACTTCCTGGCATTATATAGTCCGGAGGAGTACAATCCACGCTTTCTGGGCGAGTTTTCTTTTTTTCTGATAGAAAAAAGGGATTACTTAAAGCCGTCGTTAGGTAATCAATACCACACAATGTATACAGCAATAATTGTGTCCTTCTATATCAAAATCAACCAGATTAAAAAATAATGAATTTCAGAAAAACAGTTTATGTTTCTTTGTTCCCAATACAAGTTACAAGGAAGAAAAAAACTTATAAAAGGCAGAAATGTTAGAAAATAATAGACTTATTTTGATATGGAAAGAAACACTTCATGAGGGGTTCAAATATAGGTCAAACATAAACTTTCAGTAAGAGATTATTTGAATAAGTAGAAATCGCAAGAAAAATAATAACTGATTTTCGTACCGTATCCATGCGGCATTGTAATTTTGTTTATCAGATTTATGTATTTTTGCTGTTCAAGTATAATATCACACACTTAAAGCACTTTGCAAATCAAAATTATCATTAGTATTGTTGTCACCTCCTAAAGGCAGGGTGAATGAATAAAAATGTCACATTTGATGAAAACTTCAAATGTCCACATCTCAGATGGAATTTACATTTCTAACTGAAAATAGTTTTCAAACAATCTGTGAAAAATTCACACAGATAATGTGTTCCTATTGTTGTCATAGTAGAGGTTCATGCGAGTTTTGATACACAAACATATAAGACTCCTACCCAATATGTCCCCTTGGGTGACCACATTCAGAAAAGCCAAGGAGCTGCATTCCGTGCCGGTATATGCGTCTGATGAATCCAAGGACTTCAGCAAGTCTCGTACGTGTCTCACATGAATGCGAGCTTCGCGAACTGTGTAAGGTTCCTCGACAACCTACAAATATTAACAAAATCTCCAGTTGTTACTATTGATCATTATTATGCATGTTTCCAAATTTTTAAAAATTTCCTTTAATGCTGTATATCAAAAAGATTATTGTTTTCTTCGTAATAGACTCTTTATATGGTTTAAATAATTTTGACATTAAAATGGGTTACCTTAATAACTGATCCTTCCTTTAATCCCTCAATATTTTTGACTTCAGCAAAATTATCGAGGTTATTGCCGTCTAATTGTAAGGAAAAGCATGTTCTGTGGCATGTATCTTCGCGATCCATCAACAGCTGATGTATTTCTTGAACCAACTCCATGCTTGATACCTATAATAAAATTAGAAAAATTAGAAAATAAAATTAGAGAACAAAACGGTAATTAAGATATAAAGAGTGGCTTTTCACAATAGAGCAAACTATCACAGAGAAGAAAAGAAGAGTGGGTTTTCACAATAGAGCAAACTATCACAAGATAAGAATGGCTCATTACCTGGATATCGAAAGGCTGTGCACCTGGACTGACAATCTTAACTGTGAATCCAACATCTTGGATGAACAGAACTTCCTGGTCTCCTTTCTTGTCTTCCCCGTCTTCGTCTCCCGTCGCCTCTCCGTTAGTATTGGCCGAGGTTTCGGATCCGCTTATCGTCTCCGCCGATGAAGACGCGATTCCGCTATCCCCGTCGGACACGTCGGACTTCTGACAGACATCTTCGGTGACCGTCTTGCCGTCGTCGCTAGCGCTCGCATCGTCGGAAGCAGCCTTGCCCGAGACTTTACCATTAGTCTCGGCGGCTTTATTAATGGCACCGTTCACAACTACCTTGGTAGCTTTCTTACTATCCTTTTCTTCTGATTTGGTAACATTTTGAGGGTTTTCCCCGCTGGAGGCAGTCTTGGTAACTACTTTACTAATATAATTACTTAAAGTTGTAGTAATAGTTTTATTACTCATATCGTTACTATTTGGAGATTTGCCATTTTTTTTGGAATCTTCCGGAGGCTTAACTTTAAGTGTGCACGTTTCGGCAAAGGCCTTTTGTAGATCAGGATTTTCAGCAAGTTTATCGGGACTCTTCTTCGAAACCGGTTTTTGGCAAGAGTCGGATGGCTTGCTCGGAGCGATCGGCTTTGGACTGACATCCGATTCAATTTTACTCGACGACTGACAAACGGCGGAGGCATTTTTGGAATTTAGCTTGCACACATCTGAGGATGAATTAGTAGAACTAGAATCGGTCGCAACCTCGGGACTACTGATGGTGGAGGATGTATCTGAAGAATTGGTGCAAGATGTGTCTACTGAAAACAAAAAACAGTCATATTTTTATTATTGTGTGATATTGATATAATTTTTGTAGAGAGGGCGGGGTAAGGCCATGCCAAAACATTTGCCCTTCCCATCTCTGCATTATTTTCATGATAAATACTGTTGAAGACAGTTTGATAAGTGTACTTCATTAAAATACTTATTCACAGCAAAACATAAATTAAATAAGACAGATATTTTAAATTAGTTACCAAGCAATTACTGTTATTTTTACCAAAAAAATACATTATAAACCAATGTTTAAACTAGTTGACATTAAAAAAATACAAATTGCATATTAAAAACAAAAAATATAATCCGTATAATTATATTTAGTTGTATATGGAAGAGACTGAAGACATGAAGGTCAAAGGTCCATAAAAATAATAAAACATAGAAGCAATTATGTTGGAAACAATTTATTATATACAGTAAGTCCTCTACATGTGATTAATTCGTTCCAAAGGTTTTGGTTTTGCAAAAAAATTGTATATGGTATGTAATAATATGCACTAGTATGAGAGGATATAGTACATATCGCTCACTCCTTTCAAGAACGTCATAAATCGAAAAATCATCAATTTTCAGTTGTGCATGTTTTCGGAATGCCCAGAAAGTGTACTTTATCCCAGTAAAAGAGGCATATTTTTAACTTAATATTTAGCCGCTACAGGGCAAAAAGTGTTGTTTTTGCATTTTGAAGAAATTTTTTGAAATATACTAAATATTTTTCAAATGGAGAAAAAAACCTTCAGGTTTTACCTAAAAAGATCTGTTGCACAGTAAAAAGTTCAATAAGTGGCTTGATATTTATTTTTAATATATTGTATTATATTTTTAAACATTAAAAATTTTCTCCTGAAAAATACAGTTTTTTAATTTATGACGTTCTTGAAAGGAGTGTTTAAGCTCAATTTGCGACTTAACAAATACTGGGCGTTAATCACATCCAGTCAAGGTGGAGGGAAAGGGTGCAAGGCATGTGCCAATGCACTCTTTCTCTCTCATTATCCTATAAACACAATAGTTTATGTAAACAAAACGATTTGAGTAAAAAATAATTATCGTGTTAGTACAAATTCACATAAGTTTAATGTATAAGGGTTTGAAAATGTATGATGAGATGCCTGAATGTATGAATAAAAAAAAGTGTCTGAAGGACATTAAAAATAAATGATTTGTTTACTGTAAGAAGATGTAAATATATATATGATGTAAATTAATTGTAAAAAATAGTATTATTTTTTGACATCTCATCAAAGATGAAGAAGAATATGGAAGTCTGGGGATTTACGGGGCTGACGACCGTCATAGCCTGGTTTAAGTGATCACTTTACACACGTGTAACATAATTCATAAACTTCACTAGAGACATCTATTGGTGAGTGAAAAGAAGCTTTTTACTAAGCAGAAACTCTTTTATTACTATGTGAGGTCCGAATCCTGGATTATAATCACACACATGAGAAACGCCAGAAAATATCATTTTCATTTGTATTATTTAAGCTTATAATTTGACCAGATAATTTATTTATACGTTGTAAAAAATAGTTTTTATTAAATTCAACTATATTTAATTCAACTATATATAAGCTCACTGCAGAAAAAAAATCTATAAGTAGAGATCTATAAATAGAGTCTAAATCACATAAGTAGAGGACTTAATATATATATTTTTTAATTCATAAAGCCACTGCACAAGCGAGACATGCTGCTCTAAGGAGTCTCAATCGCTAATAGAATCTACGCCTAGAGACATTCAGAGACAGGTACAGTGATACCTTTGGTGATTGGCTTGGATTTAGCGGCCGCCGCGGCGTACGAGGGCGTCGCGCTAATGGTCTGCTTACCGCCGGTGCTGGCGTCGTGGTGGCCGTTGCGGTCCCCGTTCTTGTGGCAGCCCTGCTCGGAGCCCGAGTGGCCGTTGCTGATGGCGGAGGGGGCCTCCTCCTCCTTGGCCTTGGGCTTACCTCCGCTTCCCGATGACGCTCTCTGGTTGCCGTTTTTCTGTTGCTTTTTGGCTGGAACAAAAAAGGACATTGGAAATTAGGATTGAGTAAAGGAAAATTATGAATCAGTCCATTTTCAACGTAAACAAGTTTACATTTCTGTTACTAGTCGCACTTAGATACACATCCATAAAAAAAACTAGATCTATTTCATTTTGATCAATCTTTTGTTAATAATTTTTCTTTCACATCTGTATAAAACAGGTAGGTATATACGTATTTATATAAATAAAAATAAATAAAGTGTTAGTTCGTTCAAAATCTTAAGTCTTCTAAAGTTATTCACCGAAATGCGTTGAAATCTTGACACAAAAATCTTTACATTCGAATAGCATATATCGCTCACTCCATTCAAGAACGTCATAAATCAAAAAACTTGATTTTTCAGTAGAACGCTTTTAAAGTTTAGCAATATAATACAATGTATTAAAAATGAATATCAAGCAACTTATTGAACTTTTTACTGTGCAACAGATCTTTTTAGGTAAAACGTGAATGTTTTTTCTCCATTTGAAAAATATTTAGTATATTTAAAAAAAATACTTAAACAATACCTTTTCTTCAAAATGCAAAAACAACACTTTCTGCCCTATAGCGGGTAAATATGAAGTTAAAAATATGCCGCTTTTGCTGGGATATAGTACATTTTCTGGGCATTCCGAAAACATGCACAACTGGAAATTAACGATTTTTGATTTATGACGTTCTTGAAAGGAGTGAGCGATATGTAAAAAGATTTATTTTTTTAATAGCTTTTTTTACTGCCATGGCAGCGCCATCTGTTGGATTTTACACTAATAAACGCAATACTGAACATTGTTCATGTCAGAGAGCGTGCTTCTTGACATCTGCTGTCAATTTTCAGTGTTTTTGATTACATTGTTGTTTAATAGTTTTTTTTAAATATTTTTATTGCTTCCCTTGTGAGCTTTCTCATTTCATTCTTTTCCGTTTAACCAGAGTGAGCCACAGCAACGCGTGGCCGGGTACAGCTTGTAATTAATTAAATATGAATCCAATACGACAACACCGAAAATACATCGTCGTTTTTTGGACAGCGCAGAAGTAAATGATTATGATTCATCATTTCAAATCCGACCGTTTTTTTGCGTAGACGTAATAGCACGAAGCCAAAAGTGCCTTGAATTTTAAGGACTTACATAATACGTAAAAATATATACTTTATAATATTGAAGTCCCATTCAGTTATCTACCGCAGACCTAAGTCATCGCAACAGGGTGCCGGAAATCAGATTATCTACGCATATTAGTAAAGTGGGCGCCTAAAGTTGGCTCGGAACGATCGAACTATCTTCCAGCCAAAGTTCAAGCGCGATTGCACTATGGGCATATCGGTTATTTATCGACTAGGTACACAATTAATAATGAATAAATAATATATTAAGTTATCTACCGCATACCTCAGCCCACAGTCCTCGCAACAGGGTGCCGGAAATCAGATTATCTAGTAAAGTTGGCGCCCTAAAGTTGGCTCGCTGCGATCGAACTATCTTCCAGCCAAAGTTCAAGCGCGATTGCACTATGGGCATATCGTTTATTTAGCGACTAGGTACAGAATCAATAATGAATTAATGATTTATTCAGTTATCTACCGCAGACCTAAGTCCACAGTCCTCGCAACAGGGTGCCGGAAATCAGATTATCTAGTAAAGTGGGCGCCCTAAAGTTGGCTCGCTGCGATCGAACTATCTTCCAGCCAAAGTTCAAGCGCGATTGCACTATGGGCATATCGTTTATTTAGCGACTAGGTACACAATTAATAATAGACGGGCCGGGAAACTCGGCATCGCGTCACATTTTCGCTTTCGCCAACAATCATATTTGAATGGGCACCGCAACAATAGTGTAATTTATCATCAAGGCTGGCGGGAATATACTATTATGTTGCGTTCCGTGAAAAAACATTTCCCCACATTTTCAGAAACGGACACTAATAATGTGCTGCTTCATAAAAGAAAAAGTAGCAAGTCCATAGTGATGTCAAAGGTATAGTTAAAAGCAAGTATTTTTGCAGATACAACAAGGTGTATTTTCGATGATTTAGGTACTTTAAACATGATGAAAGATGATGCCTGAATGTCATACTTTTTAGACGATGTTAATGAATATGATTACTTGTTAGATTTCTGTTAATAAAAACAGAAAACAGGTACCGTAGAACGGGGCTACTTGAACATTGATGTGTTACTTGGGCCCAGTATAAAAAAAAATTAAAACTGTATTTGGTCTACAATAATGAACGTATCGACATGATTCATTGTTTCCCTGACAGGTGACACTTATTATCACGATACTTCGATCGATACCACGATCTAAATATTTTTTTGTACTGGGCTCAAGTAACACATTAAAGTTCAAGTAGCCCCGTTCTACGGTATATTACTATATTTTAAAATAATACTTGAAAATAAATATACAATTGCCATCGGAACGGTAATATTCAGTGAGGGAACATTATTGTATAACAATTTGTAATTTTGTAGGTATATGATGAAATAAATAAATATATAAATAAATAAATAATTCGTACGTGTGTGGGTAACATGGCTAAAAGTATTGTTGAGATCCACGGTAGGTACAATGATCTAATATAAATAAAACTATTGGTCATAAGAATGATCAAGGATGAAGGTCACTATAAAACGTGTCGGATACTTGCGTTTACATTAAAATATTCGTCATATCCGAATACTTAAGCCATAAGAAAATCTAGTGACGAAAATAAAATCGAAATATGATTTCGTACCGAAGTTATTTTTGGGTACAAAAGACGCGGCGCGCAGTGGTTTATGTGGCGTAATCGTTTGAGAACCCGTGAGTGTTTGTATTTCCGTAAAAAAACGTGTTTTCATAGTTATTTTTTACGGGCTAATATCGTCAGGGCCACAGTGAACCGCTATGGTTTAAATGCATTTCTTGGCTCAAAAAAAGTCAAGCAGGTATTTTAAAACTTTAACCCTATAAAACTAAATTATATTTGTAGATACATAGTAACTTAACATTCGTCAGGTGGACTACGCAATTAAAACGTGAAATTCATCAAAAGTATTTATTAAAAATAGTAACTGGTTAAATGACACTTAAGTTTGGTTTATTAGGAATTAATGTAAGAGGCATTTAACAATAAATCACTATTCCGTAAGCAAAGCCTGACGGGTGCGGGGTGCAGGGAAGTAAATGCACTTGACTTTTTCGGAGAAGGGCGTCGTCGAGTGGACGAATGTTTAGTTATCTAGGGTTAAAAAAAATCGGACAAACGGTATGTTTTTTTCCCGAAAGCTAAGTCAATCAAATGAAGTTTTGTGGAACTTTAATAAAACGAGAAGTAGTTGCAATCAAATGAGATATTAAGTAAATACAGTAGAAACTTAAACACACTATCTGCGGGCGGATTCGCACTCATAATAGAGATAAACATCTCTGAAAAGAAGTGATAACATTTAACCATACTGTATACACCGATATGAGATCAAAAGATGCCGCAAAAGTCATGCGTAAAAATAACTTACACGCAATTTACGACGAATCGAGTAAAAAGGTAAAATTACCTTCCCGCCGAACACCACCAGTCGAGAGAAAGGGTAAAATTACCCTTCCCGCAGAAGTAAGCATAAAATGTCAGATATTATAGAAAAATAATTGGAATAAAGAATTGTAAATAGTTACGGGAGGTAACAAACGGATGGCACAAACCATTTCTAGTCGTGTCAGTGCAATTTGAACAATTAACGGGTGTTAAAATCTTATGCATGCATTTCACCGAAACCAGTGATTCTGAAATTGGGCAATATCGGCCCCTTGCGGACGCTAGAGGATTCTAGGGCATGGTGGTGCCAAACTTATCTTTGGGGGCGTGCAATAGGTATGGGTGCACTTGGCTGTCCAAACTCAAAACACAGTAAGGGACATTTTTTTGTTGTACGTTTTTTCTGCATTTTTGGACTAAGTAGATTCTACTTAGTCCAAAAATGCAAAAAAACGTACTACTTTTTTTTACCTTATTGTGTTTTAAGTTTGGACAGCCGCACTGGGCCTCGCGCTTAGGAGGCATCGCGCATCATCGCATAGTGTATGTGGTTAGTCTATTGAATTTTTGGATTGAGCAGGCGCCGTGACGTTGTTGGGTAGACGCTCGACTGCGAAACTGGCGTCGTGGGTTCGATTCCCACTATCACAAAATAAATTCAAGATATACGTATTTTCAATTGGCCTGGGTGTTGGTGATATTTTTTTCACATTTTACCTTCCCTATCCTTACAATCCTATCTGTAAAAGCATCTTAAATAGAGGGTTTGCGGTTAATTCATCAAAAAATCATTCGTCTATCTTAAGTTTTAAAAGAATAATCCTGAAAGGGTGAAAAGTTCCGCGCGATTGTAGCAACTATTGAAAAAAGAGTCACAAGGATATTTTGGAGAAAAAGGGGATAGCCCTGGCCCCAGAATTAAATAAAAAGGCATGAGGAATAAGTGTACAATAAAGTAATGTCGAAAATTCGGTCGATTTCACCCCCACCTTTGGTCGTAAATAAGAGATAACAGTTTTTTGACATCTCATCAAAGATGAAGAAGAATATGGAAGTCTGGGCATTTACGGGGCTGACTACCGTCATAGGCTGGTTTAAGTTATCACTTTACACACGTGTAACATTCACCAATTCTACCCATTATTGACAAACACACTACTCAAATTTTTGGAAGTTCTATATATATATTATATATGAACCAGTTTAGAAACCTTGTTCTTGAATCACTAGAACTTCACTAATCATTGGAGATTATCCAAATTTGTGAACAAGTATTTGGACACACTCAAAATGTTGTAAGAGATAACAGCGCTAAAAAGTACTTAAAGTTTTAATTTTTTTAAAGATATCGTAAATACACTCATGGGGCGTATATCAAGGGACCTTTGAACCGACAGTTAAAGAAACACTGACCTAAATAAACAACCTTAGGACAGGTCAAGCAGTAATGGTGACTGGCATTCTAACACACGATAATTCTAACGTAATACTTACTACACTCGATTGTTAACGACACCAAATTTAAAGTCATTAAAACTTAACGACGCCATACCAAGTTGCATGTCTCATGTGTGGTCTACTTGCCGATTATGAAACAATCCACGTGTTACAAATTAATATTCCAAATTGTTATTGTCACTGCAAATTTAAAATTATATATTACTGTTAAAAATAAACATATGTTTTAAATATCTTTTAAGTAATGTTAATCAGTAATGTTGTCCGCCTCCGTAGTGCAGCACGCTCGGCTACCATAGGTCAGGTCCCGGGTTCGATTTCCAGGGGGGGGGGTCAAAAAAATATAGGTGATTTTTTCACTTTAATATTTATTCAACATAACCCAGGACTGGTACCTGAAGCGGAGGGCTGATCACCTTTCCTTCATGTGTTAATGATCAAGATAACACTGCGTTTATATGATGCAGTGCCCTATGCACCATAGGGTGCGGATAAGGGTTTGAGTGAAATGAATGAATGTTAATCATAATGCATATATAAAGGTTAAAATAAATACGGTATATGAACGATACCTTTGTCTTTGAATTTTACGCAGTAAAAAGTTCTATAACCAACTTCCATTTTCCATAGTCATTAAATGAATCAAATAAAACTTTTTATAACAGAGTTTTCAATAAGTGTATAATGGAGGTGAGAGGAAACTGAATAGTGTCAGTCAGCCACGTTATCCATAATTGCATGACTGTCAGAACGAATAACAAATAAGCAAAAAAAAATGTTGTAGAATATCAGAATTCTCAAGATGGGAAATCTAAATTTGATTGAAATTTACTACACAATATATAATTTATTGATTTGGCATAATGAAAAAACAATGAAATATAAAGAAAAAACACTCCTACAAGACCATTTTTTTAGTTTATTTATGTAACAATACTAGTTTAGAGAACATCTGTAGTTCTCAATAATAATCGTGTTTACATTAATAAACTAAAAAACAGTGGTCTTATAGAAGTGTTTTATTTTTATCTTTAAACGTATTACTACAATTTTTTATGGGAACGAAAGGGATAAAATGCTCGTAAATAACCGGGAAAACATTCCAATCTATGCAACAATAATCCGAATGAATAAAGAATTCGAAATATCCGTAAGCAAGATTGAATGGCGGACATTTGGATATGTATTATGTTTACGCTGAGCGTAAAACAGAGACTACCGGCACGCTTCAATGGGCTGTTCGAGAATGGACCAGATTCGAGATGGGGATACTTCAATCGGGACTCGAAGTGTGACTTAGTGCGAGACAGGTGGCGGTTGATACTAGATGGATGCTGTTGGGCGATCTGTCACGGCAACTGTAATGGGCCGGCAAGTGGCGATCGTCCGATCGCTGAGGGTCAAGGGCGGGTCGTGTGTAACGAAACGTTTTGAGAAACGCTGGATTACTCAACAATATAAATACAATATTTATTGTAACTGCAGACAGTTGGTAGAATTCCATATTAAATTGTTGGGTAATATATCCAAAATTAAACAAGGTTTATTGGATTGAATTTTACATTTTTTATGTATATGTTAATACGTGACGCGTTTCGTCTTATTAAGACATTATCAAATAATTAACAAATACATAAATAAATGTAGAATTCAATCCAATAAACCTTATTTAATTTTGAATATATATTACCCAACAATAAGTAAAATAAAAATAAATATATTCACAGTAACAGAAATTGACAAATAGTGACTATTTTTTTTTAATAATTACTGTATTCCTTAAGTGCAATCATATAAATAAAAATAATAAAAAAATTTAAAAAATATTTATTCAAAGTAACATTTGGTAGCTATATTTTTGCAGGGGTTGTTCTGGATTTAGAAAGTATGCTTTTTTTCAGATGGGAATTTCATTTATTATTTACCTTGCTTGTTATGTACAGGGTTTATAGATCATTAAGTGGATTTTTGTTTCTTCTAACTAAGAAAAATATCGTTTATTTTAATATGTGTTGGGAAAGAAAGTATGCTTACAAAGAATAGACTAGTAGGAAGATATATTGAGAGAAGAGTGAATACATAAATGCTGCTTTGAACATAGTGATTGAAAATATAAATATGTTCATGGAAGCTAAACTGGCAGGACATAACAAGGTGCTGGTGACAACACTGATTTATAGAATCGAAAATTAGAGATGATAAAAGGAGGCTTAAAACAGAGTTAATGTCGTTAAAATTCGATCCTTTGACGTGAAAAATCAACAATTGTATATGATCGAATTAAATAGGAAAAATGAAGGACTGAATTAGAGATATATTGTATTGAAAGATTAAGAAAGGCTCATTTTTTCAGTTAGACTGGAATCTAGTGATAAATGTCCTATTTCTGTATTATAAAAAACGCGTACACGCAATGTCATACGTACCTATCTATATTTTAAATTTCCGTCAAGAAATTTGGTTCCCAACCACCGCAATCTTATCTAACTGGGTACTGAAGGACCGTGTCTGTATCTGCTACATGATATACACACTTGTAGATAAGATATCTGAGTAGACAAATAGACCACAACTATATCGTTACAGAGAAGAAAACTGATTCAGCGGTGGAAGTGTAAATAATGCATCTTCATCAGAAAAACGTGGAGTTATTATATATCACAATAATAATGTTGGATTATTTATATAGTTATGTAGTATAACAAATATCTCTTTAGTTGTGTACATAAGCAAAATATAGTTCTAAAATAATGATTGTCAAGTTCAGAGTCGACATTTATTTATTTTAAACATATTACATACATAAATAAGTCAGATATCGCTCACTCCTTTCAAGAACGTCATAAATCAAAATACTCGATTTTTCAGGAGAACCTTTTTAAAGTTTGAAAATATGATACAATGTATTAAAAATAAATATCAAGCCACTTACTGAAATTTTTACTGTGCAACATATTTTTTTAGGTAAAACATGAAGGTTTTTTTCCCATTTGAAAACTATTAAGTTTATTTAAAAAAATAATTAAACAATACCTTTTCTTCAAAATGCAAAAACAACACTTTCTGCCCTGTAGCGGGTAAATATTAAGTTAAAAATATGCCTCTTTTTCTGGGATATAGTACATTTTCTGGGCATTCCGAAAATATGCACAACTGAAAATTGAGGTTTTTTGATTTATGACGTTCTTGAAAGGAGTGAGCGATATATAATGTCCCTGATGAGTAATTTTCATTACTCATTTTGGGACATGGGATAAAGGTTGACAAGACTGAAAAACAAATAAGAAAAGACAGGGCAAAATGTAAAATATAAAGCAATAAAAGGTACAGTAAATAGGCATATAAGGTAAGAAGCATGTTTAAAGGAAGAAAAATAAGAAAATAAAACTAAAACTAGCACAAATATCTTTCCATAAAGTATTTTTTCAACATTTTGAGTGTGTCCAAATACTTGTTCACAAAATCTGGATTATCTCCAATTACAGGAGTTATTTTCATATTATTTTTTGACATCTCATCAAAGATGAAGAAGAATATGGAAGTCTGGGCATTTATTTATTTAATATTTTTCCAGTTCATTCATTATGGATCCCTGACTGGGTGCTATTTAATATATGAACGATACAGAGATTATATTTATTATTGCCATAATGACACTTATTCTAGGTCGATGTTGTTGTAAATAACTGCCGTGAATGCCCTTGCAAGTACCTACATAGGTATTTTGATAGTTTCGGATTTACGGTTGCGTTTTTAGAACTTTAAGGAACCAAAAATATTTTTATTCGCTCGTAAATGCCACGTGTCTGAAATGGGAACGAATATAAATTGACAGTCACACGAACATATAAATCATTCGTTAAATGAGATGAAAATTTTAAATCGCTAGTAATAATATCATAGTATAATATCTAGCATAATAGCTAGTATAATATCATACTTTATTTCATTGAAAACGTAATCAATGAATTAACACACTGGGTGCCATAAACACGCCAGGCTTGTGTACATAATATATCATTTTTCTAGGTGAAAAATACGCACCAGGCGCGTTTGAATTGTTAATATCTTATAATCGAATAGAAATATCGAAGGATATACGCTGTAACTCATAAATCCACATAAAGAAAATGTATTTATCAATTTTTAATTTTAGTGAATTCAAAAGTGGATAGATTTTACCACTAAGTGACTGTCGAATCAATTAATTCAAATCTATTTATAATAGTTATAATTACATTATTCTAACAACATTTTGAGTGTGTCCAAATACTTGATCACAAATCTGGATTATCTCCAATAGTATAATAGTATTTTTCATATTATTTTTTGACATCTCATCAAATATGAAGAAGAATATGGAAGTCTGGGCATTTACGGGGCTGACGACCGTCATAGGCTGGTTTACATTACGTGTGTAAAGTGATCACTTAAACCAGCCTATGACGGTCGTCAGCCCCGTAAATACCCAGACTTCCATATTCTTCTTCATCTTTGATGAGATGTAAAAAATAATATTAAGTATTCTAAAGTATGCATCGACGTCCTAGTGCACTGAGATGCTATGATGACAGTGATGTTGAGTAATGATTTTTTTTATACATATTTGGAAATATCTCACTTTTGTATACGAAATACCATACATATTTTTATATTTGATAGTTATTTCTTACACGAGAGAAAAATCTATTTAGTGGGCGAAGAATAGACCCAACAGCATCACACTGTAAAAGTTACATTTGCCAATATTCTATCATGTTTCCACGACAACATCAGTATTGTATTGAGAAAGTCTCCAATAATGAAGATTCGTTCCAAAAAAATATCGTAATACTAATAATATAATACATACAGTTTAAAAAAAAAAGTACATTTATTCCCTCAGCAAAGGCAGTATCTGTATATTCCATCGTATCATGTTCATAAAAACGAAGGTAAAATTTGATCAGAAAACACACTTTTAGTAAAGGGGTTGATAAAATCTATCGGGTTTGCCGGCGCGCCGCCCTAGTGAAGTGCCAGGCAGTAGGGCGTAACGCAGACGGTATCGACCGACCACTGCACCGCCACACGGGGAACGGGAAGACGCTACTTCCTCCGCGTACAGGGTGAGGACTTCCCTCTGCCTGGCGACCAAGGGTTATTTCATGCATACTTCACGAAGGCGGTCATAATTGCGTCATTGCATTACAACTCTCAGAAACAATCGTGTCTAATCATTTATTTAACGACAGCACAAAAAAGGCCACTGTTATTAGTCCGCCTTCGTAGTGTAATGGTCAGCACGCTCGGCTATGGTTCCGGAGGTCCCAAATATATATTCTAAGGGTGACTTAAAATATATTAAAAAAAAGTTTATCTTCGAGATTACAAAATGATTGTGCAACTCCAAAATGCAATACTAAACAATTTCAGCAAAACTTCAAATATTTAGGAATTAAATATTTCAATAACTCGCTAAAGAAATTTAAAAAAATAAAAAATAATATATATATATATATATATATATATATATATATATATATATATATATATATATATATATATATATATATATATATATATATATATATATATATATATATATATATATATATATATATATATATATATATATATATATATATATATATATATATATATATATATATATATATATATATATATATATATATATATATATATATATATATATTTATATATATTTATATATATATATATATATATATCAAAATTCTTACGAAAATAATTAATGCCCATCACATGTAAATCTTTAAAAAATATATTAGAAAAGAAAACTATTATACCGTTAATCAAATAAAACAATAAACCTTGAGTGTAAGTCCCTCTCCAAACACAAGAGCTCAGTCTCGTTTTTGGAGAGGCACAGCGAAACTAAAATTATAAGTTTGCCATATGTATAAATGTATTGAAACTGTATGATATTGTGTTAAATTAAACTAAATTAAATAAATATTAAAAAAAAAAAACAAAATTAAACGTTGTACCAGAAAAAATGCATTTCTGTTAAGTGACCATAATAGTTTGTCATGAGAAAACACACATGTAGAAACCACATTACTGTAGCATGTAAAATGAATTAACACGCATTAAAAGCCACAATAGAATCGGTAGAAAGTATGTGTTTAGGAGCGCCGTTCCCTCTCGGTGTATGGCTTTCATACAATCATGGAAGCGTATTTCTAACTCGGATCACGCAACGGCGGACCTGCGCGTCCTAAACTTGGCTGAATGCAGTATGCACTCGGCATTAGGTGGATGGGAGATGTAAAATTAGACGGGAAAATAAGATAATTGAGGCAAAATCTTCGGCACGATGACCCCGGAGCTGCACAATAAACAAACCCCCCTACAACGTTGAGATAGGTATTAGAGGGAACGTTATAGGAGGTTAGTATTTTAAAATTGTATTTTAATTTTAAATTATTCATTTCAGTTATTTCCGCTGGTCATGTATTCGTTAAGTCGTAACTTATTTTCTCTAAATCCAGGTAACATTTTAGGTAATTGATTTTTCTTAAAACACTGTTTTTGCATTGGAATTTTTTTTTAAAGTAATTTTATGGTTTTGAAATGGAAATAGTAATTGAAAGGTAAGGAGTTAAAAAATAAATACTAAACTTTAGTGGAATAAATTATGTATTAGCGAATATTCACTTAATGTTTTCAAATTGTATTTTAATTTTAAATGACTCCTTTCAGTCCGCTGGTTAGAATGTAAAAATACAATTAAAATATTAACTCCCTATAACTTTCCCTCCTATAACGCGGTACCTATCTCAACGTTATAGGGGGTTTTACTGTACTCGTAAGTGACTTCGGAGATGCGCTCGCCACAACCGCGACGCATCGGAAACAATAGTTATGCGCTAACAAGAGTCATTTTGCATATTCTCAACTTCGGTGAAAGGAATTTCTACACCTTATTCTGTCGCCACAAAGTACTTATTACAATATCGCTCACTCCTTTCAAGAACGTCATATTTCAAAACTCGACAATTTTCAGTTGTGCATGTTTTCGGAATGCCCAGAAAATGTACTATATCCCAGCAAAAGAGGCATATTTTTAACTTAATATTTACCCGCTACAGGGCAGAAAGTGTTGTTTTTGCATTTTGAAGAAAAGGTATTGTTAAATAAAAAATAAAAAATATATATATATATATATATATATATATATATATATACTTTTATATATATATTATATATGTATGTATGAGGAGATGCATGAACGTGGAAGAGGCGAAGAATGTTTGCAAGGACAGAGTGGTGTGGCGCTCTATTCTCTCTGCCTACCCCTGCGGGGAAGCGGCGTGATGGTTAGTTAGTTAGTTATATATTATATATATTTTTCAAATAGCGAAAAAACCTTCAGGTTTTAACTAAAAAGATCTGTTGCACAGTAAAACGTTCAATAAGTGGCTTGATATTTATTTTTAATACATTGTATTATATTTTTAAACTTTAAAAACGTTCTCCTGAAAAATCAAGTTTTTTGATTTATGACGTTCTTGAAAGGAGTGAGCGATATGTGCATAAGTATACATATTTTCAGTAACTTGGCAGGAGGCCTATAGACGTATATGCATTCGCTGGTCGATGTGCGCGTTTGCCGGCTGTTCACGTGTCGAGACAACGCTAAGTTAGCTAATTGATGGCGTTGGTGATGTACTATATTTTTAATATTTTTTTGATGTTAGCATTAACTTATCAGGATTATATTAGAAAGTTGTGCGTTAATGCCGATATGAATGAATCCCACGTTTCTTTGGGATGCGGACCGGATCGTTGGACTATTGCAATGGTCAATTTTCACACATTAAGGCGGGATAATCGATAGCACATGACTTAATTTTCTTTAAACCGATGTAAAATTTAAAGTAGAAAATATTTTAAATTGAAACACTATTTTGTTTTGACTAAATGAGTTTTTATTCGAAATAAATATATGGTTATGAAAAGAAAAGAGTTATTGAAAGGTGAGGAGTTAAAAAAAAATCGTTAAATTATGATATACTTAAGTATATTCTAAAAAAATGTTCGTGGACAACACGTGTGGCTTCTCGCGCAGACGGTCGTGTACTGGGTTTGTATACTTTAGAGTACAACCTTAAAAGGAGTAAAAAAATCTTAAATTCATACATTTGAGCACAAAAACAAAGTTATAATTCGGTAGTGCAAAGGGGTATATCTGTCTCAGACCAAATTTTACAGGAAATCAAAAACAAATTTGTGAAATTAAATAACTTATTGGTTTTTTGTATTTTTATATGTACATATCTTAATAAAACTAAATAAGTATTGTAACTACAGTTATATCCTTTTGCCAGATTATGGAATACACTACTTTAGACATTTTGTGGAACAAACTTAGAAAATTAAAAATTTGACACATATACCCCCTTGCCACTACACTACCAAATTTATAAACGGTTTTAGTGGAAGAAAGTGCATACTTGTAATAATTCTAACAACATATGGAAGAGAAAACCCATATGAATTTCAAATAAATATTTTGCAAAACAGATTGGTGTGACGTTCTCCCTACCCCTTCGGGAAGGCAGCGTGATGGTTAGTTAGTTAAAATTTAAATGCGATTTATTTAATTTATTTGTGTAATAAAGGTACAACGTTACACAATCAATTGCAGACATATAAGAAAACTGTATATGATAAATAAATATAAAATTATAAAAAAAAAACTTAAACATGAACATTTAAATAACACTTCACCGAAGGAACATTGTTCACGTGTTTGGCGAGGGAGTCACTAAATGTCAACTAAAAAAATTATTTAATCAATCACGAATGTGACACACTTTTAGATAAAAGACCAGCGATTATGTAAAAGCGAATAAAACTTTAATGACGATTTGGAGAACAATTTATCTGAAGGTTATCAATATATCGATATTTGACCAGCCACGAGTATCACTCGGTAATAATAAATTTGTAAAGTTGATACGAGTATTGCAAATCATCATAATATTCGTAAATGATTTTATCATTAGATTCGTTAACTATTTGCCTTGATTTTTCTGGATCGGAATATATTCAATGCATTATATCATTTGATGAGATAGCAGTCACTTTAAATGAGCAACCTTGGAGTGGATGCATTGTTATTAAACGTGGCCAACTCCATTTTACGTTAAGCATCAAAAATATCTGTCGATTTGTTTCTAATGTCTATTGATGATAACTTAAAATCTGTTTTTTATTATTATTATTTATATTTCATGTATCGCTCACTCCTTTCAAGAACGTCATAAATAAAAAAACTTGATTTTTCAGGAGAACGTTTTTAAAGTTTAAAAATATAATACAATGTATTAAAAATAAATATCAAGTCACTTATTGAACTTTTTACTGTGCAACAGATCTTTTTAGGTAAAACCTAAATGTTTTTTCTCCATTTGAAAAACATTTAATATATTTAAAAAAAAATATTAAACAATACCTTTTCTTCAAAATGCAAAAACAATACTTTCTGCCCTGTAGCTGGTAAATATTAGGTTAAAAATATGCCTCTTTGGGCATTTCGAAAACATGTATAACTGAAAATTGACGATTTTTGATTTATGACGTTCTTGAAAGGAGTGAGCGGTATGTATTTATCAGATAGGCGTTGTGGCGTAGTTGGTTAGACGCTCGACTGCGAAACAGGTGTCGCTGGTTCTATTCCCGCCAATTTCAAAATGAATTCAAGAAATATTTATGCTCAATTTGTCTGGGTGTCTGTGTTCTTTTTATTAAATCTACTTTCCCTATCCTCACTATCCTATGTCCATTTTTAAACGCAAGCTGCTAAGGGGATAGTGATTTGAGATACTATTTTTTTCCTGTTTTTTGCTAATAATATGTGGTACATTTTAAAAGCGTGATAAAAAAATAAAACACAATGTTCGTTAAACCACTTTAAACTGATTTCGACAAGCACCTGTCGACTTCGGGGTTGGATACGTACGTAGCAAGAATAAAAGTGGTTAAAAACAAAGTTTGCGTTTTATTTATTTCATTAAATATTCATGTATTTCATAAAAACACAAATATTAACTTTAATTGAAAAGAAAAGATGCATAATGTATGGTTCAGTGCAATACAGTCTCGATATTTTTGGATACATACGTTATTGTAATATGTACAAATCAATTAATGTAATTATCACTTATAACATCGTTATAAGGCAAATAAAGTAAACTGTTGAAATTACAACAGCGATATGCAATCATTGCTCAATAACATTTTGCCACTCATTTCTAAATACAGTAAAACCTCGATATAACGGACCTCTATTAACGAACTTCGGATATAACAAACAAAAATCCGATCAAATGTATTTTTTTTCAAACGTCCTGTTCACATTATCCATGCTTAAATTCAAGTGTCGTCACATGTAAACAATTTTAAGAGACCATGATAATAAGATAAATAAATTTTGTTTGTGTTTAGTATTGTTTATTTACATCAAATCAATATACTCCTATATCGTTACAATTTTCAATATTTCTATATAACAGATTTTCGGTTTTAACGGACATCCTCGCACCCAATTAGTCCGTTATATCGAGGTTTAACTGTACTGAACAATAGACGATACGCTCTCATTTTGTTAAAAATGATATTTTTCTTAATTATTGTTTACTGAGAATTTACACAATTTTAGAATGGAAACCTGCAAAACTAAGAAATTGATGTTAATTGTAAAGCGCCCTTGAGGTGATTTTTCGCGAGAACGCTATAAAATCGCCCAGATTTATTATTGCGCAATATATTTATTTGTTGCTATTTTTCACAAAATAATAAGACAGGATAGACTAGAAATGTCAATCTCTCCGAGAGGAGTACGCGCCTAATACTAATCCATGTTTTGATGTAGGAAAAGACTCGCATAATCCGAGATAAAAAACGCAAGATTTTTTCAGCGCGTTCCGGGAATATTTCAAGAACAAGCCGCTCGACTGGACCGAGTCACGCGGCTGGCGAAAAATGCTTAGATAACGAAACCAGCATTCACGGCTCGGCAACCGCTCTACTCGTCGTTGGCCAGCAGCCAATTGCCGAGAGATGGAGAGACCTTCCGCGTCACACGGACAGTCATACTTGTCGGCCGAAGGGCTGAGGAAAGCTGATTTACGATCTACCTTCGGCGCGGAATGGCGGGAAAATTGCAGATGGCGGCAAAAGATATCGAGCCAGACAAGAGCGTATATGAAGCAATGGTGGAAAGCAATGTTGAACGAGATCTACCGTTGATTATTAAAAATTAAACACTTGTATTATGGTGGGGACTGACAGGAGTCATTTCGTCGTAACGTAACACGTTATGATGCGAGCATTCGTATAGTCAGTACAGCGAGCCGAGCTCGTTCCGAGTGCTCCATCCAATATTCGGATGCTCGCCGCGAATGTTAAACATTTCGTCGTAACATCGCTCGCGGCGAGCATCAGCGAGCATTCGAAACTATGGATGGAGCGCTCGGCTCGCTGTACAGACTATACGAATGCTCGCAATCGTAACGTGTTACGTTACGACGAAATGGCGCGAAAAATATAATAAACACCATCTTTTGTCCGCCTCCGTAGTGTAATGGTCAGCGCGCACGGCTACCGTTCTGGAGGTCCCGGGTTCGATTCCCAGAAGGGGGTCTAATAAATAGGTTTTTTTTTCACTCTGCTATTTATTCAATATTACCCTGGACTGGTACCTGAAGCGGAGGGCTGATCACCTTTCCTTCGTGTGTTAACGATCAAGATAACACTGCATTTTTATGATGCAGTGCCCTATGCGCCATTGGGGTTCGGATAAAGGTTCGAATGAAAAACACCATCTTACGGAAGTGGTGAAAATATATAGCGCCTTTTCACTTACACAAATGACTCACGAAAGGTAATATTTTGTTGTGTAGGAAGGTACATAAGAAAAGAGTGATTATTTTATAGTCATCAAAAAGGCGGCTATATGCTCAATACATACATAGTACTCCCCATTTACGAAAGTGGGGGGACTTTATGTAGGCACTTGTATATGTACAAGAATGCCCCTATAATTTTACATCACGCAAGGGTTAAAGGTTAAAAGTTGAAACAATTTAAGGCCGTTTCGATTCAAACAACTGAACACATTATGCACCGAAACAGTCAGAAATCGATAGCAAAATGAATTATGCACACACTAATATACAATAAGATGGATATGCTTGTGTTCATATTTAACGATTTTTTGAAAATACTAAGTAGTTGAGATGTTTAGATCAAGTTATGCGAGTATGTACTTCTTTTCTATCCCTTATCCGCACCCAATGGTGCATAGGGCACCGCAACGTATTGACACAGTGTTATCTTTATCGTTACATGAAGGCGAGGTGATCACTTCTGCGATCACCTTGCCTTCATGTAACGAATCTTGAATCAAAATTGTAATTATAAATTATTAAAAATTGTGATTATAATCCAGGATTCGGACCTCACATACTAATATAAGAGTTGCTCAATAAAAAGCTTCTTTTTATCTCACCAATAGATGTCTCTAGTGAAGTTCTATTGATTCAAGAACAATGTTTCTAAATTGGTTCATATGTATGTGGTTGTCAATAATGGGTAGAATTGGTGAATGTTACACGTGTGTAAAGTGATCACTTAAATCACCCTTTGACGGTCGTCAGCCCCGTAAATGCCCAGACTTCTATTTTATTCTTCATCTTCGATGAGATGTCAAAAAATAATAATGAAAAAGAAGATATTTACCAAATACGTTATTTCACAAAGCATGCCATGCCTCATCTTACGGCTCATTGAAGCGTTACCATATTGTTACGCTATCTCTTGCTAAGAATACGGTTTGTGATGGAACAGAGTACAGCAGACGTCACTCGGTCAATTGACGGATTTTTATTAGCTGTCACACTGTTCGACAGATAAACGGAACGCGTTCATTTCGCTGCAAGTTACGCGAGACTGTATTGTGTACTATTGAATAGCATCGTAAATGCACTTCGAGTCGTGTGCAACGAACTCTGGCTGTTGTAGGTAGTCATCGAAAGTAAAATGTTAAACATATATGAATTCTGTGACCATAATCAATGTACATATAAAACCAATAAACGAAATGTGTATATTTTTTATTAAAGTTTAACTAACTAACTAACTAACTAACCATCACGCCGCTTCCCCGCAGGGGTAGGCAGAGAGAATCGAACGCCACACCACTCTGTCTTTGCAAACATTCTTTGCCTCTTCTACATTCATGCATCTCCTCATACATACCCGACGATTATTACGACTCCTGACCCGGCCGCTTTCAAGTATTTGACATACCTGATTGTGCCAAGTTTTCCTCGGTCGCCCTCTGATTCTTTTTCCAACTACATTCTCCTCTTAAATTTGTTTAACCGTTCTTTCTTCACTCATACGCTCCACATGTCCAAACCATCTCAATACACCTTTCTTAATTTTATCGATAATGCTTATCTCAGCCTTACATTCTTTCCTTATTTCATCATTCGAACATCTATCAAACATCGTTTTGCCACACATTCGTCTGAGCGATCGCATTTCGACTGCATTGTGTTATTAAAGTTTTACTTAGTAAATACCACTATTTCTTAATCTCTACTGAGACAAGTATTTCGATGCCGATGAATTGAAAGTTCAAGGGTTATTATAATACATATATTCAACAACAGCTAAAACAATTGAAAAGTTGTAAGATCCAAATTTACCCCAATCAAGATCAATTGGAATATTGTACTTCGGAGTTTTACTTTGTAAATATGCTGTAAATTTAAATGGAATTTAATTACAAATACAAAGACTTTAAAATATAGAAAAACTTATAATAAATGTATTATGAGTATGTATGTATTTTTATGCATTTTCTCACATTATTATTTTTGAATAGTAGAAATAAACGGTAATATATTTGGGTAGTATGTTTTCTAGGGATGGAAAGATTGATAAAGACATAGAAAGGAGAGTGAATGCTGGGAACAGAGTGAATGGTGCACTAAAATCAGTTTTAGCAAATAAAAATCTATCAGCGGAAGCTAAACTGGCAGTACACAATGGAGTTCTGGTTCCAACCCTTATGTATGGAAGCGAAGCATGGAGTTGGCAAAAGAAGGATGAAAGCAGACTGAATGCAGTCGAAATGCGATCGCTCAGACGAATGTGTGGCAAAACGATGTTTGATAGATGTTCGAATGATGAAATAAGGAAAGAATATAAGGCTGTGATAAGCATTATCGATAAAATTAAGAAAGGTGTGTTGAGATGGTTTGGACATGTGGAGCGTATGAGTGAAGAAAGAACGGTTAAACAAATTTATGAGGCGAATGTAGTTGGAAAAAGAAGCAGAGGACGACCGAGGAAAACTTGGCACAATCAGGTATGTCAAATACTTGAAAGCGGCCGGGTCAGGAGTCGTAATAATCGTCAGGTATGTATGAGGAGATGCATGAATGTAGAAGAGGCAAAGAATGTTTGCAAAGACAGAGTGGTGTGGCGTTCGATTCTCTCTGCCTACCCCTGCGGGGAAGCGGCGTGATGGTTAGTTAGTTAGTTAGTTAAATAAACGGTAATATTCTTCTCTCAGAGTCAAGGCATCCAAGTGTAGTTCCAGGCGAATGGACTCATTGGTACGTCTAGTTCTCCATGGAATTCGGAGCACGCGCCTCCAACACCACATTTCAAAAGCGTCAATTTTCTCCTTTCCACTGCTTGTATGGTCCATGTTTCAGCAGCATAGAGAAAAATGAAGTGGACCAAGCTCCTGACAAGCTTTATCTTGGTGTTGTTACTCACACCCTGGTCTTTGCAGATTTTGTCTAGCTTAGACATGGCACTTTTGGCGATGGCGACACGACGTCTGATCTCTACTTCGCAAGTTCCTTCATTGCTGATTTGAGATCTACGGAACTGAAACTCTCTATCATCTCTAAACCTTCGAGTGAGTTTCCGAGATCACCAAACGGTAATATAATCAATACAATTGGGTTATATTCTGAGAAAAATTGAAATCTTCTTCACAACATTTTTAGTGTGTCCAAATACAGGAGTCATTTTCATATTATTTTTTGACACCTCATCAAAGATGAACAAGAATATGAAAGTCTGGGCATTTACGGGGCTGACGACCGTCATAGGCTGGTTTAAGTGATCACTTTACACGCGTCTAACATTCACCAATTCAACCCATTATTGACAACCACAATACTCAAATTCTTGGAATTCACTTTCATCTCACCAATAGATGTCTCTAGTGAAGTTCTAGTGATTCAAGAATAATGTTTCAAAATTGGTTCGTATGTATATAAGTATATAGAACTTCCAAGAATTTGAGTAGTGGTTGTCAATAATGGGTTGAATTGGTGAATGTTACACGTGTGTAAAGTGATCACTTAAACCACCCTATGACGGTCGTCAGCCCCGTAAATGCCCAGACTTCCATATTCTTCTTCATCTTCGATGAGATGTCAAACAATAATAAGAAATCTTCTAACTACTAGGAGCAAAAACTACCGCGAGTGTCAAATTTAAATTTGCAACAACAAAAAAAAGGTTGTAGTTAAGTAAATGATCTTAATACGTTTTTAACATAATTGATCATTTTACTAAGAAATATTGCTCAATAAAAATAATTTAAATATGGGAAGTTTGATCAATTTGTTCGTAATCTGAGTTAATTTACAAAATTAAGGCTTAAAAAATCTTGAATTGTTATTATAAGAAAGCAAAGCGTACCGAATAGACGTGATTGTTTGAGTATTGCGTGGTAATGGATATTCCTACCGATCGATAAAAAGTCGGCCTTAACAAGGAAAATAAATGGTCACGAAAGTACCTAATAAAGCGGCAGAGAAAGATCAGGAAAGGTTATTTGATAAGCCATATCGCCATATCAGGCAAATCTACAAGGGGCTTGGTCAGTAGGTATCAGTACAAAACTATTATTCTGCCACGAATACTTGAGTTGATGTAATATTGTACATATTATTATTTGTGAATGATTTTTTTAAAGAGTTTTGACGTATTTTGACCCAGCGAAAAATATTAATTAATATACTTAATACATATACGAGAATTTCACTACTTTCATAACAATAAAAATATATTAGTTTTAATTTTCCAGTTTTCGAAACTAATCGTGTAAATAATCGTGTAATACTAATCGTGTAATAAAAATAAAACTCATTAAGTGGTTTATTAAAAGTATTTTTTTTAAATATTGGTACCATAAACCGAGCTAGTACACAAAATGCCTAACCCTCTTCTAGTGGAACGGGAGGCCTGTTGACGACAGTCAACAGTCCGGCTCCTCCAGAGGAGTTTTCCAAAAATCCACTAATTGATCTATAAACCTTGTACATAATAAGCAAGGTAAATAACAAATGTAAACCACATTTAAAAAATGAATATATATATTCTAGTGTGTTTTTTGTGACACGCGGAATTTACCTGCAACCCACACAGATCGTCTGTAGGTAAATTAAAATTTCATAGAATATATTTTTCTTGGTCACTTTGTGGTAAAATCTATCCATTTTTAATTAATGTTTTACTTAGTAAATACCACTATTTCTTAAAATCTACTGTGACACGTGTATATTTTTCTTATGCGGACCGCTACACAAAAATCCTATCCACGTGGTCGTCCGTTGCGGACGGAATCCGCGTGACAAAAAAACGGAGACTTTACTAAAGTGTAAAGTCGAAAGCAGCGAGGATGACTCTTCTAGTCTATGGTAGCGAGAGAACGTCACAAAAAAATGATAAATGGTTACAAACATTAAAAGTTGACAGCATATTATTAAGATGCATAAATTTGCAATAACACGTGTTTAGAGAAAAGAAATATCGTCAAACTTTTTTGGATGGGTGCCTTGTTTAGAGAAAATAAATGTCGTCAAACTGTTTTGGACGGGTGCCTGCCTGGCGGAAGAAAGGGGCATTTGTTCCATTGCGCACATATCGCTCACTCCTTTCAAGAACGTCATAAATCAAAAACTTGATTTTTCAGGAGAACGTTTTTGAAGTTAAAAAATATAATGCAATGTATTAAAAATAAATATCAAACCACTTATTGAACTTTTTACTGTGTATCTGATCTTTTTAGGTAAAAGCTGAAGGTTATTTCTCCATTTGAAAAACATTTAGTTTATGTAAATAAAAAATTAAACAATGCATTTTCTTCAAAATGCAAAAACAACACTTTCTGCACTGTAGCAGGTAAATATTAAGTTAAAAATATGCCGGTTTTGCTGGGATATAGTACATTTTCTGGGTATTCCGAAAACACGCGCAACTGAAAATTGACGATTTTTTATTTATGACGTTCTTGAAAGGAGTGAGCGATATTATATTTAAGATCCAAAATGGTTATGCGTTGACACGTCACGATGGTAGAGAACGGGCGGGGAACACACGGTGAACGGTTTGAATAGGCTATTTTACGATGATTGGGTACCTATTTTGGATTCCTGTGACGGGAGCCGCGACATGTGTCTCTCAACATTCTAAATATACGCACATTCCAGAACAGTTAGCGGCAGGAGGCGCGGAGACATTGTTCGATGCTGCAGTCGGATGGCGCGCGGCAGCCCCAAACAGGGCAGACACGAACCCGGCCTGGTATTTAGCGAGCCGGGACTGCTTCCAGACAGACATAATGGACTAGGATAATAGAGGCAAATCTGTCTTTAGGCTGCCCAAACACGATAATGTAGGAATTAGGCTAACTTTTATGACGTTTTTTACCTTTTAACCCTTGAAATGCGTGATTTTTTATTATTATTTTTAATAAAAAAAAATCTCTGACAACAATAACTAAATGTCAAGAAAGTACTAACAGCGCCATCTAGTTATAAAAGGCTGACTTAATTCTTATATATTCTTATTTTTAAACTTCTTGTCTAGAAAAAAAATCCTTTAACCACCCTCATTAATTCCTCTCCTTTCCTTCTCCTTCCTGCTAAATGTATTATTTTATACCATACCTTTTTTTTAAATCTCTGAATGTTTTTTTATAGTTTTATAACATAAATGTGCAATTGTTTAATTGGCTTTTTTTTAACGTAACTATTTTTGTTAATGTAACTATTGTTTATTATATAATTTTTTTATATGTAAGCTATACTATTCCCGAACAAATAAAATAAAATATAACACTTTGGTGTATGACGAATATGCAAGTGTGAATTATAACAATTCCAGACGACTAAAAGATATTTCAACTGATGTGAAATTGTTGTTGCAGAATTGCAACGGTATGCATTTAAGGGTTAAACGCTATGGGTAAAAATATTCATTGGTGAAAAAAGAACATCGCATCACTTTTTATTATATATTGACCCTTACCCGCACCTAATGGTGAAAAGGGCACTGTATCATATTGACACAATGCTTATTCGATATTTTATAATACGAAGGCAAGATTATCAGTCTTGCGCTTCAGGTCCAGAGTAAATAGTATGAAATAAGTATTAAAGTGAAAAGACCGCATATTTATTTTGACCCTCTGGGAAACGAACCCGGGACCAACGGTATGATAGTCTAATATACTAACTACTACACTAGAGAGGTGGATTATTCTATTAGATAATATGTAATTATTTATTGATTTAAGCCTGAATCCCTCAGTATTACACATCTGGACGTGGGAATTTCTTCGATTAGGACCTCCAGTCCATTTCAAAAGAGATAAGATGTTACTTAAGTAAACAATAAACAATCGCGTGTTGAAAATAGGCACAAGGTGGAAACGATGATTCATTTCTAAATAAGAAAAAAATCTAAATCTGCGATCATTATCTCTGCTCTATTGAACGTTCTTAAACGTCGACAATTTTTTTCAAATGAAGTATGTAAAATTGATTTACAACATTTTGAGTGTGTCCAAATACTTGTTCACACAATCTGGATTATTTCCAATTACAGGAGTTCTTTTCATATTATTTTTTGACATAGATAATCAATAGATGTCTCTAGTGAAGTTCTAGTGATTCAAGAATAATGTTCCAAAATTGGTTCATATTTATAGAACTAAGAATTTGAGTAGTGTAGTTGTCAATAATGGGTAGAACTGGTGAATGTTACACGTTTGTAAAGTGATCACTTAAACCAGCCTATGACGGTCGTCAGCCCGGTAAATTCTCAGACTTCCATATTCTTCTTCATATTTGATGAGATGTCATAAAATAATATGTAAAATTGATGATGAAAAAATGTATATACAAAAATATAACAAACGTTTTCAGTATTATGGGAATTCAACTTTAACCCTGACTCCACATAATATTATCTTAAAACAAATCGTCGAGGGCGGGAAACAGACAAGAGTATAACAAGCAAGGGTCCATGAATTGGACACTTGTGTGTGTATTATGGTATATTTGCCTTATAACGCATTATAACAGATTAAACATTAGTTTGATTCTCGTCCATTCAATGTCGGTCAGACTGCAGATGTACAATGTTTTTGGGTATAGTTGTCGCTAGATAACCTTTTCAAACTCTCATATGGTGACCATGGAGAAAATATATAAATAGATATATTAGAATTTATTTTTAACATTATTTACTCGATGTTTTGATTTGAACATAGGCACCAGAATAATAAAGCGACAGTGTAATAGGTGTCTTATTTTTAGTGTCAGAGATGAGTTTAATATAAAAACGTAGACAATATAAGTTCAAAGTCAGGGGAAACTAAATATTTGAACATTTAAACAAAATATTATTTCTACCACATGTAAATTTTCTTGTCATTTTACAACGTATGATGACGCTGTCTCGGTAACGTTTCAACGGTATTGCTACAGACGCATCGAACTTATTTTTTTTTAGCTGGTAGATGGTGAATTGGACATGTCCCTTTGAACCAACATACCATCACACTCTTCACCCGAAGAGGTAGGAAGAGAGGATAAAAAGCCACACCACACTATCAATGTAAAATTATTAAAAGGGCAATATTTCTTTAAATGGGGATGGGAGTCCCATTGAAGTAGACAGACACATTCCCTAGAATCAATTTATTGATCATTAAGATGACAAAAAACGTCTATTGTTGCGAAGAAATAACAATTTTCAATTTTAGTTTTACTGAATAAATACCACTTTCTTAAAATCTATTGTGATACGTGTTTCGATGCATTTAGCATCATTTTCATCGAAACACGTGTACATTAAAAAAAAGAAATAGTGGTATTTATTACGTGAAACTTAAATTAAAAATGGATCAATTTTACCACAAACTGACTGCCGAATCAATTCATGAAAAGATATAACAAGCTTAAAAACCACTGACATTAATTTTAACTACTGTAGCGATGTTTTATTTTAGTTAGTCATGAATATGTATAATGTCCAGTTCATGGAGGTTTTCCCCTAGATAGTGAAAACCACCCTCAATAAACTAAATCAAGATAACAAGGGTCTAAACTAAAGGGCAGGAAATTGAAATCAGTCATACGTCTGCTGAGAAAGCCGAATCTCCGAAGAATATCTAAAATGTTATACATGTGTTCTTAAATACACACAACAACCGGTACTAGAGTTTCGTCATCCATTTATTTCGAAGAAATTATGAAGTTTCAAAATTCCAATTTTGGTGGAATAATCCGCCTCATAAAAGTAAGTGCTTGATATATTTAACCCTAGATAACGAGTATCGTAAAATTTACGACGGACATCCAATCTGTGGGAAACACCGAGGAAACGCATGTAAGTAGTGACAACTAGCATGTACATATCTGAAATTTTTAACGATAATAATAATAATACTCTTGGATGATTTATATAGCGCCATTTTCGTACAATACTACCTTAAGGGCTCTCATATAGATATGTATTGTGATATGAAAATGATAATGAGATAAAAAAAAAATATTAACAAAAAAACGTCGTCAATCGGCTGTTATTGACTCGACTTTTATTTTAAGGTTGTATTTTATATTAAGTCCTTAAACAAACATGTTGCACTTATTTTATTAAATGTTTTCAGTAAACGTATATGGAAAATGCGAGTTTTTCTTATCGCCGTAAATTTTACGATAGTCCCGTATTAAGGTACATTGAAATGTTCCGATGTCTGGGGTTAGTAAGCAAATAGCCGAACCCAAATAGCCCAGCCCAACCCAGACGATTTGGTTGAGGTTAATAAATTCCATCGCGATAATTGGAAATAAAGCACCTAATTACACCACGCGACAGGATATAAAAGTAATTATTAGTCGTTAATGCGCTACGAATATGAGACTACAGCATGTTGTGGAAGATATATCGCTCACTCCTTTCAACAACGTCATAAATCAAAAAACTTGATTTTCCAGGAGAACGTTTTTAAAGTTTAAAAAAATAATACAATGCATTAAAAATAAATATCAAGCCACTTATTGAACTTTTTACTGTGCAACAGATCTTTTTAGGTAAAACCTGAAGGTTTTTTCTCCATCTGAAAAATATTTAGTATATTTAAAAAAGTAATTAAACAATACCTTTTCTTCAAATTGCAAAAACAACATTTTCTGCCCTGTAAATATTAAGTTTAAAATATGCCTCTTTTTCTGGGATTTAGTACATTTTCTGGGCATCCCGAAAACATGCACTCAGTTGTGCATGTTGTGCAATTGACGATTTTTTATTTATGACGTTCTTGAAAGGAGTGAGCGATATGTATCAATAAATTGATTACACACTACAAATAGTGCATGGCGAATATTTAAAATAATTCACAATTGTATCAGGTATTGTTGTATTGTAGTAATTACTAGGTAAAATATTGATAAAAGTCATGGAATACTAATTAAATACAGTCTAAAATGGAATGATCCCAATAAAAACAATTTTCATAAATTTGTTGAAAAATTTACACGGACGAATGCAGTTTGCCTTGTTGGGGGTTCGTTCATTAAGAGGTACCAATATAACAATATTCTTCTTCAAACCCTCATCCGCACCCGATGGTGCATAGGACACTGCGTCATATAAACGCAGTGTTATCTCGATCGTTAGCATATGAAGTAAAAGTGATCACCCCGCCGCTTCAGGTACCAGTCCAGGGTAATATTGAATAAATATAAAGAGTGAAAAATTACTTTTATTTATTTGACCCCCCCCCTAGGAGTCGAACTCAGGACCTAGTACGGTAGCCGAGCGTGCTAACCATTACACTACGGATGCGGAGAACAACAAAAATACCATCAAGATATCTGTTGAAATTGTTGCTGGGCATAGCTAGTTTACGTTATAAAAATAAATACCAGTACATATTTCCAATCCGCTCGTAAATTTACTGAATGATGGAAGATGTACATCTCGCATTGTTGTTATGCTTGATAATAAGACATCGGATTTCCTCACTATCTATGTGTATTCATTAATAAATAAATGCATTAATTACTTAAGATAAAACAAATATTTGAATTTATGCAATATCGTCCAGATAATATTTAATGAGTGATGAATATAAGCGTGTCATCGAATAAATGAACGGATAGATTTTAAAATATCAAAGATAGACAGCAGATGATAACGCGACCGAGGAACTAACGGGCCGCATCAATCAAACAGGATGGACCGGTTATTGCGCAATCAAATTTGCGATATTTATCCTAACTTCTGACTATCATCAAGCGTCAGACCTTCCTAGCGATGGAACACTTCGCAGAGGTCAAAAATCTGGTCCTAAAAAGCAATCACATCGTCCAAAAAAACTACACGATTGTGGGCACTTTTCGTTCGCTATTCTGATCGATGGTCGAGTATTAATTTTTTTATTTTATAGCTCTGTGGTTTTAATAACACTTGTGGCCGACATTATGTGACCACGCGTTTATAACATTTAAAAAATATATGGCAAATTGTTTCTCCAAATATAAATGAATTGTTTAATAATTAAACACTCTTATTTTGCCAAAAACGTCTCCTAAAAACATTTGAAAACAAGCGTAACATATTTTTTGAGAATTTATATATAATACGAACACAAAATATCGGTACAAATTTAAAATACTAGTTGTCACTGTTAAATGCGTTGCCTCGGTGTTCCCCACAAATTGTATGTCCGTCGTATATTATACGAACGTTCCGTAATCTAGAGTTAATTAAATTAAGGCGAATTTGAATAAAAAATTGCATAAGTACTTTTATAATATTACAAACATATTTCTGAGTTTCTAAAAAATAATCATACAAGAAATCTGGATTCTTAATTAAAATAATGCATCGAAGACATTAGACTTCCCAAATTACATAACAATACATGCATAAAATTATCGTAATCAGTTGCCTATTAGAAGTATGGTAGTAGGCATCAAAGGTTACTTTTTATGTTTTCGACTCACAGTACAATATTTTAAATTTATGAAATCGTGCATAGATATGACTTCAACGTATAAAAGAAGAGGCGTTAATTGAGGAAATGCTCGAAAATCATACGAAGCCTCCTGAAGGTTAAATTATCCAAAAGTAAATACACCGAGTCAACGTGCCTGCAAAGAGCGAGAACGTTTCTTTAAATGTTATGCACACAGAACGGTTCTAAAACACACTTTTAATTTCTTGAAATGTGATGAAAAAATCGTTAGAGGCATTGAAATGTTTTACAAGAATATAATGCACCTCAAATTCACTTAAATATAACAGATAATGAAAGTCCTACTGATTAATTTCAAGGGTACGTTAATCGAATTATTTAATGATGTCCGCCAGTATATAAGACATTCTGTAACTCGAATTTTTAGACCACTTCAATATATTTAAACTTCATAATTTTGATTCGAAATATTTGAAATTAAACTGAACTTAAAAATAATAATATTGTGATTTCATTGTACCTAAACTATTTTTTCCTTATTGAGTTCTGTTTTTTTTTATAATCTGTTTTATTATCCTTATTTTTATTATGTTTTTTTTTTTTGTAATCTATTTTATTTTAAATATTATGTATTTTTTGTAGCCATAAAAGTAATAGAATAACATTGATTGATTGGCTTCACAATAGAATATAACAATATTTAACGAATATTTAAGTATAAAATATTATTATAAATACAGGTTTATTGTCGACTGAATGAAATTATGTTTACGTTGACAAAACTGAAGTTTGGCGTTTCCGTGAAAAGAATTATGGACTTTAAATAGAAATAAATAGAGTAAAAATAAATACATATCGCTCATTCCTTTCAAGAACGTCATAAATCAAAAATCGTGAATTTTCAGTTATACATGTTTTCGAAATGCCCAAAAAATGTACTATATCCCAGCAAAAGAGGCATATTTTCAACTTGACATTTACCCGCTACAGGGCAGAAAGTGTTGTTTTTGCATTTTGAAGAAAAGGCATTGTTTAATTTTTATTTTAAAGAAACTAGTTATTTTTCAAATGGAGAAAAAACCTTCAGGTTTAACCTTAAAAGATCTGTTGCACAGTAAAAAGTTCAATAAGTGGCTTGATATTTTTTTTAAATAAATTGTATTATATTTTTAAACCTTAAAAACGTTCTCCTGAAAAATCACGTTTTTTTATTTATGACGTTCTTGAAAGGAGTGAGCGATATGCTTAAGTTTCATAACGATTCAAAGAAAGGAAGTGATCTAAATAGCGACCAAAAATAAATTGCACGATAGGTCGGTATTCCATAGTCAAACTAAATTAAGAAAATATTTTTTAATAATACAATAAACTACTGCAAAAAATAAACATTTAAAAAATATAGTAGTTTTATACGTGTTTCCACATATTTCAAATAAGATTGGGCCAATGAATACGGTATGCATCACCATTCCAAGTGCGGGTTACAAACGCTACAAAAAATTGACCGGGGCACAGCGAGTGTCAAGCATGTGTTAATTTATTATGTATTTAAATTTTCGTGTATATTTATTCCGTAATCGGACATTTGGGCTTTTCGACAAAAAAAGTATTGTGCATTCCTCGAACTGGAAGTCCTACAGCAAAACTACCTGCACTAAGTCAACAGCAACAATATTAAAATAACAAGACAGAGACCCGAACATACTCGTATAATATTATACATATAACACGAATTTGTACTGTATTAATTCTTAATGAAAGTGTTTTGTATGTTACAGGGCATATTTTAAATTAAACCTTTGTGAACAACAAAGCCATGATATCCATTCAAATAAGTAAGTAAATTTAGCATGAAATATGTTCTGGCAGTTTGAATCGGATCGTCAAGGAATAACCAACGTTTTAGAAGTAAAAGAGTTGTAGTTTTGTAGTACCGTAGAACGGTGCTACTTGAACTTTGATGTGTTACTTGAGCCCAGTACAAAAAAAAATTAGATCGTGGTATCGATCGAAGTATCGTGACAATAAGTGTCACCTGTCGGGGAAACAATTAATTATGCCGATACGTTCATTATTGTAGACCAAATACAGATTTCATTTTTTTTTGTACTGGGCTCAAGTAACACATCAAAGTTCAAGTAGCCCCGTTCTACAGTACATAAAGTTTTCGTCAAAAATATTACAGTCGATCTGGATATAAGAGAATCCAAGAACTGGGACATTTTCTCTTATAAAGAGGTCTCTCTTATATACACGCTTTTATATACAGAAGGGTAAAATGACGGGACTTAAGCCAGCTATCTTTTAAATAGGTTTATTTTATTTCTAGGTCTGTTATATCCAGCTTTAACTGCATTTGTGTAAGTGAACTCAAGTAACAATTTCTCGATTGATAGCAGTAATTGATTTGAGGTGTAATCATTTCAATATTACGTTGGGTTTCAGAGGGTTGAAGAGGAGAACGTCAGAAATTTATGAGTGAGTTGCAATAATTATAGGTAAAATGGGATAGTAACAGTAAATTAAAATAGTCCACAATATCCACACAGGGAGCAAGGTGAAACTAGAACTAAAATCAAGAAATATTGTGTTATATTTTTGTATTATTTGAAAATATCAATATCCTGTTGGTGCCTATTTGTATGTAAATAAATGTGACCTTTGATTACGTCATGTACTCATACGTTTAAAATCCATACGTTTTGTCGAGCAACAGGACAAAAGTGATTTTGCTATTTTAAACAAGGGATCAAGGTGTGCGACGTGCCTATGATTTTCAGTAAATTGCGGACAAT
This sequence comes from Brachycentrus maculatus, assembly GCF_059751285.1. Classification (NCBI taxonomy): domain Eukaryota; kingdom Metazoa; phylum Arthropoda; class Insecta; order Trichoptera; family Brachycentridae; genus Brachycentrus; species Brachycentrus maculatus. The sequence goes on from NW_028281371.1 coordinate 347,353, forward strand.
GAGCCTTCGAGCATATCTACATCTTAAGATATCGAAACGGGGTCAATACATCCAGAATGTTTGTATAGCTTCACGTAGTATACATTAAAAATAAATATTTTTGGCTGAATTTAAATTTGGGCGAATGCTTGATGCTGTGTACTCCACATACTCACCACAAAATGTTTTTCAAATACCCATTTCAATGCGAAAAGATATTGTACCAAATAATAATAGACATAATATAGAAAGTGGTGGCAAAATTGTACCGATTTAGTTCCCAGCAGCTATGCATGTAATTGATGATTACTTTATGAATGTAAATATAATAATCAATACTTGCCATTACACATTTTGCTGCAAACCAAACCGAAGTCTTGATAATGGAGTTCGAAGTCGAAAGAAGTACGTCGAAACAAATCGTTCACTATATGCTGGTCGAAGTTCGGATGGTAGCCGTTGAAAAAAAAATGAAGGAAAAGAAAACGTTAAGAAATAAAAATCGAGAAAAAGTAACGAATACCATCAAAATCGGGTAACCGAAAAAGTAACGGTTATTTATTAATCACACCTCTATCCGGTACTAATAAACTTAGTTATAAAGATAGAAAAATAATAAAACTATAAAATAAAAAAAATCTCATCTTACCAATTGCTCATTGCGTTTTAATCGATAATAAAACAAACGTAATAATATACGAACGTACATATATTATAGCATATTTCTTACGTGTTCAAAATAATTCAAGTACAATATTTTATATTCTAACGTGGATATTACATTCTTATTTATATGAGGTATTCATTATTTTCCCGGTCGGTTTTAAGTATAATATCAAGTAGGTATGTGAACTGTGACCTTTCATAGGCTGGCAGACTAGGGGGGGGGATAGAGTTGGGAATTAGGGGAGAGGGGAGAGAAAAGTGTAGCAATGCAGTGAAATTATGTGAAAACCACCTCCTTCCTTCCTTCCTAGCCACAATACAAAACATTCAAATTCCTTAAGTTTTCTTATGTGCTCATAAAATATTGAACATAAGCGTAAGGGATATTTTCGGGGGCGATTTAAACGGCAAAAGTTTTGGATTTCAGAATATAGGACATAAATCACCCTTAGAGATTTATAAAGGAAAATGAAAACTAGTCTTACTCGATCGTAAGCCATTTTTTAAAGGAAATATTTATATCAAAGATTTTTTATTGATATTTCAACAAAAATGAAGAAGAAAATGGACGTCTGGGCATTTACACGGGGTTACGATCTGTCATAGGCTGGTTGGCCGGCTTATGCAGACATCTATTATTCTTTATTTATGTTAAAATCTTGATACAAATAACTCCTCAGGGGAGCAAAATACAGGATTTGTGAACGAAAATTTAGATACACTCAAAATAATGTGAAATATTTGTGTTTTTGCGACATTATAATAATATAAAAATTCAATTCAATACTTTCTTGTTGGCCCTTAAGCCAAAAAATAAAGAAAACACCGCATACGGTTTGTGTTTAAAAATAGGAATAAATTTGTGGCAGAGTGGGAGCCGAACTTATAACTCCTAGTCCTAACTACCTAACTATCTAACTAACTAACCATCACGTCGCTTCCCCGCAGGGGTAGGAAGAGAGAATCGAACGCCACACCACTCTGTCTTTGCAAACATTCTTCGCCTCTTTTACATTCATGCATATCCTTAAGTCATTAATAAAAAAAAACAAAATCAACCCTTCTCCGCACCCCAATGGTGCATAGGGCACTGAATTGTATAAACGCAGTGTTATCTCGATCGTTAATAGAAGAAGGAAAGGTGATCAGCCCTCCGCTTCAGGTACCAGTCCACGGTGATAATGAATAAATATTAGAGTGAAAAAATCACTTAATTTTATTTGACCCCCCTTGGGAATCGAGCCCGGCACCTCCAGAACGGTAGCCGAGCGTGCTGACTATTACACTACGGAGGCGGACATAATAACTTAATAACTAAATACTAATTACAGTGAAAATACGGAATTCTGCAAAGCAACATCCACCCGCAAAGAATAATAAATACGATTCTAGGAAAAAAAACACATCATACTTTCACGTGTGCTTAGGGAGAGACCCTATTCTTACTTCATATCGATTCACACATATATAAAATTGCCAGGACTTGATGTGTAATATATTTATGTATCCCAATTGTAACGTATTTAAAGTTGAAATTTTACGTGATTATGGCTATAAATCTTTTCAGAACACAACATCAAATATTATTTATTCGGCTAAATCTGAGTTTGAGGTAATTATAATAATATTCATAAAGCAATTTATTAATATTTTTTCTTTATTCTGTAATGTAACATATCTTCTTCTTCTTATTACCCTTATCCGCACCCAATGGTGCATAGGGTACTGCATCGTATTAACACAGTGTTATCTTGATCGTTACTTACATAAAGGCAAGGTAATCACCCCTGCGCTTCAGGGATCTTTCCAGGGTAATATTAAATAAATATCAGAGTGTAAAATCACAAATATTTATTTTCACCCCTCCCCACCTGGGAACCGAACTCTGTACCCGAAGCACGGTAGCTTAACACGCTAACCATTACTCCACACAGGAGGACAATGTAACATATACATACATAAATATGATGCAATAATTTAAACAAGCTGTTGATACAAATGGGATCAATCATTTCTCAAGTTTCGCTGAATATAATAAATTGTCACCATGAGCACCCTCTACAACAGATGTATGAAATAAATTTGCGGGGTCATCACTGTAAGCTCAATCCACCCCAATCCGCCTTAACTCAAAGAAAGACTTCCTTTACAGAGTAGTTTTAGACTAGAAAAACTTTTTAAACTTGGTCGTCGACTCAACTATCCTCAGCGAGTTTAAAAACTGCTTGAAAGCTATTTTTAAAGAAAGAAATTTGCATAAAAGATATAGGCACACAAGCCAAGACTAACTGCCCATCCTATCTACCTTATAATAATAATAAAATAATGCCCTACCAACAAATAACAGTAAAATAATAAAGAACGCAACCTTTTTGAATCATTACATCAAAAGATTAATAATAAAACCCTTACCGGACCCCAATGGTGCATAGGGCACTGCTTCATATAAACGCAGTGTTATCTCGATCGATTACACATGAAGGAAAGGTGATCAGCCCTCCACTTCAGGTACCAGTCCAGTGTAATATTGAATAAATATTATAGTGAAAAAATCACTTATATATTTATTAAACCCCCCTGGGAATCGAACCCGGGACCTCCAGAACGGTAGGCGAGCATGCTGACCATTACACTACGGAGGCGGACAAGATAACAATATTTTATTTATTATTTTAGCATTCCCTTAGAGGTATGACATGATGAAATTGTAAATGAGAACACCTGTTTTTTATCACCCCCTCTCCTCACTTACAGTACAGATAATTATGTATGCTTCAGTTTATATTTAAACCCAAAGATGGAAGCATCTGCAGCTTCTGAAACTAGTCGTCAAATAAATATAACTCAAATGGTAAAAAAACAGTTGTTCTCATTTACAAAATATTACAATATGTATTGTATTCAGATTGCACTGCTACACGGAGAATGACATTACATACATTCACCCAATCAAAAAATAATCATTTCTCAATCAATGTACGTCAGAAACTAATAGACGAATATCGATGGCGCTCGAGTAAAAGGTGTCTTAAAATCAGGGTGATTAAATTGCATTCTAGAAATTGCGAGCAAACTTGTGTAAATTACTGAATAATAAACTTGGGTCTAACATGATAAAAACCACTAATTCTTAAAATCCTTTGTGACACGTGTTACGATGCTTTCCGCGTCATTTTCAAACAGTAAATCATTGAAACACTTGTCACATTATTTACTAAAAGAAATTTTAACTGAAAATGGGTAGATTTTACCATTTTTTTTATCTTTTAATCACCTTTGCGGTAGTTTTTTTTACGAAAATATAAGTAATACAAATTATTACTATTATTTCGCCAATCAATTAATTTCATTTGACTGCCAAATCAATTAATGAAATTCCACTAGTCTGATAGTAAATAAAACTTTTTCAAGTATGCAAAGTTGATTGATTTGGCATTAAATTTGTGGTATAACGAGATGATTTAAACATAAAAATAAAATACTTGTGTACAATGACTACATTGAGTATTTACACGACTAGTTTCGAGAACTGTAGATGTTCTCATATCAACAGGTGAGAATACAAACTGTATAAAAAGTCAAAACGGATAGGAACGATTTATTTATTTATTTCTTAAATATACGTGCACATATAATTTATCTGCATTTTGGCTCTTTAGGCATAGCCTATTAGTATCAAAATCAATAATTATTTTGTAGACGATAGACGGAGGATATCGTGAGGTGGGGACGACAACGAAGGCGATACTGGAATGATCATATAAACAGAATGTCAGATGACAGACTTCCGCGTATCGCCCATCAAGGAATCCCTGAAGGACGCAGACCCCCAGGCAGACCTCCAAAAAGGTGGAAAGACTGCTGGGAGTCAACATCCCAAGACAAACAGATCCTTGGGATCTAGAAAAAGAAGAATTATTTTGTTTGTTTTGTGATAGTGTTTTAAACATAATGTTTTACATATTATTTCGAGAAATAAAAATACTTTGTGTTCTGATCCACTCATATTTTTATTAACCAACTAGTTTTGGCAACAACCTGTTGCCCTCTTCAGGGTTACATTTATTACTAATATAATAATAAATGTAACCCTGAAGAGAGCAACAGGTTGTTGCCGAAACTAGTTGGTTAATAAAAATGTGAGTGGATCAGAACACAAAGTATTTTTATTTCTCGAAATAATATATCAATATGATCCATAAAGTTAATGCTTTCAATATTCAAAACATAATGTTTTGAATATTGAAAGCATTAACTTTCTGAAAACGTGAGCTAAAACTGAAACATCGATACCGCACTATTGATTTAAGTAAAAGGTTAAATTAACGCATACTACCCAGACGAGACTTGATCCATATTCCTCACGCGCCAATACAATCACAAACGTACAGGATAATAGAGAACTATGAACTGTGACGACACAGTCGGAGGTGTGACAAGTGACGTCAGATGTCCCATTACATAATGTTATTATAGTTTCATGGCGCATATACTGCACGGTGCAGCTAGTAAGTGCTGTGTATTGCATTTTCACTGAATGTAGCATCAATTTCGGTTGCATGTCGCTGGTTATTATAAATATTATGAACCGTATCTCCTACGTTATATTGACGTAATTGTGATTTCCACATTGGAAACGGCGTACAGTAGTGTCGTAAATCAATGTGATTTCAGGCTCGGTACACGTTCTCTTCTAGTTATCAACCAGTTGGTGACTGCGGGTTTAACTATTCCAAAATATTTAATACAACGGTCAACAATATTTTTTCAGAGATATCTATATAAATAAAAACGTAAATGCTTCTTTGAAATTTTGACACAAAGTTGCGTTTGAACATGCGCGTGCTTTTACATGAATTTGTGACATGTAAAAATGTGTTTCTTACGACCCAGCATTCGTTAGGTCGCAACTTAATTTCCTCTTAATGCAGGTAACATTGTACGTATTTGTTTTTTAAAACATCGTTTTTGCATTGAAAAAATAAATTTTTATTCGAAATAATTACGTGATTTTGAAAAGAAAAGAATTATTGAAATGCAATGACTTTAAAAATATATATATTTATGTATACATTAAAAAAAAAGACACATTTGTTAAAAAAAATTGGGCGTGTACAGACATGTGACCTCTACGGTGGTCTCCGGTGGAATGAATGCGACTTAACAAGGCAGAAACAAGCATTGTCGATGAAATTATGAAATGTGTGTTGAGATGGTTTGGGCATGTGAATCGAATGAGTGAAGAAAGAATTGTAAAACTAATTTACGAGGCGAACGTAGTAGTTAATAGAAGCAGAGTATGACCGAGAAAAAATTGGTATGATCAAATATTCAAAGTCAGGAGTCGGAATAATCGGCGGGTATGTATGAGGAGACGGAGGATTGAAAATCACGTTTAAAAATAAACATTGGTGTGGCGTTCTATTCTCTCTGCCTACCCCTTTGGGTAAGCGGCGTGATGATAAGTTAGTTAGTTTGAATTAAAGATGCATATTTGTTTAGGAGCATGATGTCAATGACATGAAATTTTGGAAATTAATTTTGTAAATTTTGTAAAAATTAATTGATTATAAACGAAGAAAAAAAAGTGGATAAAAAGTAATAATGGTAATTGTGAAATAAAATTAAGTTTATTGTAATTCTTTCCAGCAATAACAAAAATTACTCGAATAAATTCTAGACGCTAGCCAAATATGTTATATAATATGTTAAATATGTATAAATACGACATGTAATTAAAATACTTATGATACACAAAAGAGATGATAGAAATACTTTGTTCAGAACTTGAATACGTTTTGTAGACCTAAGTACCTACGTACATTGCTCATTTTTTATGCCAATAATTATGTATTCGGGTTTAGCTTAAAATATTGCAAAAATAGCGTAAAACCATCAAGAATATAATAGTTATAAATAATGCATACATCAAGACCTGATTGTGTGTACGTATTCATGTTTCTTAATAGCAACCGGCTACATATATGTAGTATGTTGTACATAACCAAGAATGCAAGAATAGAAAAAAGAAAAAAGCTTTAAATTCGAGGAACGTTCCACAGCGAGATAAAGTGATGCGTATTAAAATTTAGTAGTGGTACTACGTCACTGTATCTTTAATACGTTTAATTAAGGGGATATTCGCAAGCGCAGAATTCATTCCACCGGAGACAGCCGGATAGGTCACACGTCTGTGCTGTTGTTTAAAGAATGTATATTGGATATATTTTTTGTTTTTTTTTAGAATACAAATTTTACAAGATTTTTTTCATAACTCCTCTTGTTCTTCTTCAAACCCTTATCCGCACCCTAATGGTGCATAGGGAACTGCGTCATATAAACGCAGTGTTATCTCGACCGTTAACACATGAAGGAAAGGTGATCAGCCCTCCGCTTCAGGTATCAGTCCAGGATAATATTGAATAAATGAGTGGATAATTCACTTATATTTATTTGACCCTTCCCCTTACCATGGAAATCGAACCCGGGACCTCCAGAACGGTAGACGAGCGTGCTGACCATTACACGACGGAGGCAGACATTAAGATTTAGAGAAAATTAAGTTGCGACTAAACGAATACTGGGCCTTAAAAATCGCTTCGATTTGCATTATAAATTAGAAACACTTAGTATCTGAAAAAATGCTTATCACTCCGTGATAGCATCACCTGTAGAGCGATTGAAATCTTTCCACCCCGTTTTACTTGCGTTAATTTCGTTTATCATTTCAACGAAGATAAGATAGAATGTCGAGATGCGAGAAGCAAAAACGTACGCACAACACCCGCGAACGTGCTGTTAACTCGTCAAGTCGCGCGTAATAACGATGTACAGTATCTACTCAATGAATTAGGGCCACGCAGAATTTCGCGCATTTTCTCAATTCAAACAGGAAAAACTCAGAGAAAACCTTGAATAAAACAACATTGAATTTTATTTACACATGAACACTTTATTACGCTTAAATTATGCATATATTTTCATATAAATATAGATAGTATTTAGTATTTCCACCTTTGGCAGAAATAACTGCCTCAATTCTTTTTGGCATACTTAAAATGCACTGTTTTATCATTTTTTTATTTCTTCGTCTTCTGACCAAATTTTTTGAATATTTTTTTTAGACAGTCTACTGTCGGATTTGGAAATGAGTATACCTTATTTTTTAACATGCTCCATACGTTTTCTATAGGATTAAGGTCCGGAGAATTTCCAGGCCAGGGGAGCAAAGGCAGATTTTTGTTAGACAAAAATTTTATTATTGATTTAGCCCGGTGGCAAGGTGCCCCATCCTGCATGAAGGTGTATGGACCTTCTGTTGGGTCGAGTGTATGGTAGAAGGGCAATAAAATTCGTTCGAGGACCTGCTTATAGGAATTTTGGTTCATTGTTCCTTCCACGAAAAACAACGGCCCAGGTAAATTGTTAATAATACATGACCATATCATTGTTGCAGGGGGGTGTTTGATAACTTTTACCACACAGGCCTCATTGTAACGTTCCATTGGTGTTCTCCTGACGAATCGACGGCTCTCTGTCACGGCTTCTAACCGGCACTCATCACTAAAGATGACCTGAAAAATAATGAAAATTTAAGTTTAATTCAAATATATAAGTTTATTTACTAAAATGATATGTTGAAAATTCAATTTAAATAAATACCTTTTTCCAATCATCTACCGAGTAATTTCGATGTAGCCTGGCCCATTTTAATCGATCCGCTTTCATTCGTGGTGTCAATTTTGGTACTTTTACAGGGCGCCTGCATTTCAGATTTATTTCGTAAAGACGTCGCCTCAGTGTTGATACCGATATATTTATACCCTCTTCTTCCAATTTTATTTTTAACGTTTTTGCTGATGCACTACGGTTTTCTAAGGCACTTTGAATGATTTTTCGATCAGTCCTCGGTGTTGTTTTTCTAATCCTACGACAGTTCTTTCGCCGATTGCTGGTGGCGGGTGACTGATTTTTTATTGATTTTGAAATTCTGTCCACTGTTTGACGAGAAACGTTTTCTTTTTTTGAAATTTCTCTATTAGATAGTATTCCTAATTTCAGTAGCACTATAACACTAGACTTTTTTTCCTCAGAAATGTCTTTACTTTTTCCCATTTTGCCCTTTTCAAAAAAAACACTTGTGCTTACAAAAAATTTTTATACTTTATGAACTAAAATTAAAAATTAAGTTTTTTTCACAAGACACGATAACTATATAACCTCTCTGAACAAAACAACAACCAGAACTCAAGAAACTTCACTAATAAATGAGATAGGACTATTTTTTGAACTTTCAACTATCTGTCTACCTGTGCTAATTAGGGACCTTTCTCAGAAAAAGGGTTTGAAATTTTGTAAAGGCTTAAATAATCCAGGCATATTTTACATATTATTGAAGGTAATATACATGATATTAGATGTCAATAGAAAACTTAAAGTATTTATGTAAAATAAATATAATAATCCAAAAGATTTCAGAGTATTCAAAAAAATAATGGGTGGCCCTAATTCATTGAGTAGATACTGTAGGTATTATGTATTACTGTAGCGATAACAGCTGATGGTTCAAAGTTCGAAACCGCTGCGCTACGTACAACGGGAGTCGAGGCCCAGCTGGTAAAAGTACCTGCACTATCGAAACTGGTAAAACTAGCTACGGCAGGGAGCCCATGTAAGGTGGCCATAAATTAATGAGCCCTAAATCACGTCGTTACACCTTATAAACGATCAAAATCGTCACCACGTGGTTTGAGGCGGTGACATTACAAGGTCGGCCGACTTGGGAATCAAGTCCGTGAGGTCGCTTTATTGGACGGATCGTGATATAACATCGCTACAAGGAGAACTAGTATTTACGTGCAGTGATTTTACTACTACAGTATCTACTCAATGAATTAGGGCCACCCATTATTTTTTTGAATACTCTGAAATCTTTTGGATTATTATATTTATTTTACATAAATACTTTAAGTTTTCTATTGACATCTAATATCATGTATATTACCTTCAATAATATGTAAAATATACCTGGATTATTTAAGCCTTTATAAAATTTCAAACACTTTTTCTGAGAAAGGTCCCTAATTAGCACAGGTAGACAGATAGTTGAAAGTTCAAAAAATAGTCCTATCTTATTTATTAGTGAAGTTTCTTGAGTTCTGGTTGTTGTTTTGTTCAGAGAAGTTATATAGTTATCGTGTCTTGTGAAAAAAACTTAATTTTTAATTTTAGTTCATAAAGTATAATTTTTTTTTGTAAACACAAGTGTTTTTTTTGAAAAGGACAAAATGGGAAAAAGTAAAGATATTTCCGAGGAAAAAAAGTCTAGTGTTATAGTGCTACTGAAATTAAGAATACTATCTATTAGAGAAATTTCAAAAAAAGAAAACGTTTCTCGTCAAACAGTGGACTAAATTTCAAAATCAATAAAAAATCAGTCACCCGCCACCAGCAATCGGCGAAAGAACTGTCGTAGGATTAGAAAAACAACACCGAGGACTGATCGAAAAATCGTTCAAAGTGCCTTAGAAAACCGTAGTGCATCAGCAAAAACATTAAAAATAAAATTGGAAGAAGAGGGTATAAATATATCGGTATCAACACTGAGGCGACGTCTTTACGAAGTAAATCTGAAATGCAGGCGCCCTGTAAAAGTACCAAAATTGACACCACGAATGAAAGCGGATCGATTAAAATGGGCCAGGCTACATCGAAATAACTCGGTAGATGATTGGAAAAAGGTATTTATTTAAATTGAATTTTCAACATATCATTTTAGTAAATAAACTTATATATTTGAATTAAACTTAAATTTTCATTATTTTTCAGGTCATCTTTAGTGATGAGTACCGGTTAGAAGCCGTGACAGAGAGCCGTCGATTCGTCAGGAGAACACCAATGGAACGTTACGATGAGGCCTGTGTGGTAAAAGTTATCAAACACCCCCCTGCAACAATGATATGGTCATGTATTATTAACAATTTACCTGGGCCGTTGTTTTTCGTGGAAGGAATAATGAACCAAAATTCCTATAAGCAGGTCCTCGAACGAATTTTATTGCCCTTCTACCATACACTCGACCCAACAGAAGGTCCATACACCTTCATGCAGGATGGGGCACCTTGCCACCGGGCTAAATCAATAATAAAATTTTTGTCTAACAAAAATCTGCCTTTGCTCCCCTGGCCTGGAAATTCTCCGGACCTTAATCCTATAGAAAACGTATGGAGCATGTTAAAAAATAAGGTATACTCATTTCCAAATCCGACAGTAGACTGTCAAAAAAAAAATATTAAAAAAATTTGGTCAGAAGACGAAGAAATAAAAAACATGATAAAACAGTGCATTTTAAGTATGCCGAAAAGAATTGAGGCAGTTATTTCTGCCAAAGGTGGAAATACTAAATACTAACTATATTTATATGAAAATATATGCATAATTTAAGCGTAATAAAGTGTTCATGTGTAAATAAAATTCAATGTTGTTTTATTCAAGGTTTTCTCTGAGTTATTCCTGTTTGAATTGAGAAATTGCGCGAAATTCTGCGTGGCCCTAATTCATTGAGTAGATACTGTACTACCATCACGCCGTTTCCCCGCAGGGGTAGGCAGAGAGGATGGAACGCCACACTCTTCTGTCCTGACATACACTCCTCGCCTCCTTCACATCCATACATCTAGTCATACATGCCCTCCGATTACGCAGACTTTTGACACCGCCAGATTTTAGGTTTTGATTGATCTGATCGTGCCAAGTCTTTTTCGGTCGTCCACGTTCTGTTTTCCCTCTCACATTCGCCACATATATTTTCTTAGTCATTCTCTCGTTATCCATTCGCTCCACATGTCCATACCACCGCAAAGAACTCTTCCTAATATTTTCAATTATTTCTCGTTCAGCCTTACATTCCTTTCTGATTTTGATTTTGATACATTTATATTTTTAATCGATACAGTAGCTTCCAATTTGGTAAATATAAGGTCCTTTTTTTAAATACTAGATATTCTCATAAATAATTGAAATTCTTCTTGTTCTCTGAATTATTCCCGCCGAAAATAACCTTGCATCGAGGATAAGTCGACTCTCAGATTTTTCAGCAAAGAAGTTCATCTTCTTGTGGGTAGGCGAACCCCCTGGGATGTTTTTTAGTATTAGTGAAATGGAAAGTATCGCGTTTCTTATTGTGCAGTAGGTACGTGCCCGAAATAGTTGAGCTTCCGCGTGTTGATACATTTATCAATTCTAGCCCATTATTATTATTATTTACAAAATGGTCTCATTTGTTATTCAATATGTCCACGGTACTCTCAATATTCATCTTATCTCAAAATCATATGGTTTCTTTAGTATAGGTTGAGGGTAAAGTCCATGATTCAACCCCTAGCAGAGTAGTGGAGAATATATTTTAACAATCTGTGATTATGATTGATTGAAATTTAGATTACATATTTGAACTATGTAGGAATTCTATATTGCAGGGATAGCGTTTACGGTGATAGTTATGCCGTGTTCACACAGGCTCGATAACCCAGAAAAAGGCTATCACCATCTAAACAGCTGTGAAAATCTAAGAAATTGAACCCATATTTTATTCATAATTTTACTTCAAACAGTCTGTGACAAAATAATAAATTTAAATTGATGTTTCGGAAAAGAGCCATACATGGTCTATCTATCTAGAAGTATCCGAAACTCAATAAATAAGAGAATTAGGGCCACAGCAGGGGGGATACAGTTCCCAATGAACACCTAGTCACCGAGATCATTAAGAATCCATTAATTTACAGCCTTCTACTGTTTTAAATATACAATAATAAAACGTCCGCTTCTATTTTGTAATGGTGAGCACGCTCGACTACCATACCGGAGGTCCCGGGTTAGATTCCCAGGGGAATGGTCAAATAAATCAAAGTAATTTTTTCAGTCTAATATTTATACCATATTATCCTGGACTGGTACCTGAAGCGGATGGCTGATCACCTTTCCTTCGTGTGTTAAAACGATCAAGATAACACTGCGTTTATATGATGCCTCCGCCTCCGCCTCAGTAGTGTAATGGTCAGCATGCTCGGCTACCGTTTTGGAGGTCCCGGGTTCGATTCCCAGGGGAGTTTAATAAATATAAGTGATTTTTTCACTCTAATATTTATTCAATATTACACTGGACTGGTACCTGAAGTGGAGGGCTGATCATCACCTTTCCTTCATGTGTAATCGATCGAGATAACACTGCGTTTATATGAAGCAGTGCCCTATGCACCATCGGGTGCGGATGATTATACATATTATATATATATTACGACGATTATATATATATATATATATATATATATATATATATATATATATATATATATATATATATATATATATATATATATATATATATATATATATATATATATATATATATATATATACGATGTATATATCATATAATAAAATAGAAAGGTAAAAAAAACCCGGAGTTGTAGGCACAAACGAAGAACCCAAGAAACAAATTGAAATAGATTCTGTTTCTCGACACAAAAAGACTGTAGTGTATTGTAGTTAAGGAGACCGGGTGTTATTTATGTCATCGCCATCGCCGTGGATCCGATTCAGAGTGAGGTGGATATATGTACACACTGGATGTACAGAAGCCCTTCGCGTTGGCATCGATAAACATCTGCACGTGCCAAGACGCCAGTGAGTTCCCATTCCTCGTGGACGCGCCTAAGGACAAAACTGGGACCATACCCTGCCTATTATTAGTGAATCGATCGGATATTAGATATTAGACAATATCTCATATCGCTCACTCCTTTCAAGAACGTCATAAATCAAAAATCGTAAAATTTCAGTTGTGCATGTTTTCAGAATGCTCAGAAAATGTACTATATCCCAGCAAAAGCAGCACATTTTTAACTTAATATTTACCCGCTACAGGGCAGAATGTGTTGTTTTTGCATTTTGAAGAAAAGGTATTGTTTAATTATTTTTTTAAATTTACTAAATATTTTTCAAATGGAGAAAAAACCTCCAGGTTTTACCTAAAAAGATCTGTTTCACAGAAAAAAGTTCAATAAGTGGCTTGATATTTATTTTTAATACATTGTATTATATTTTAAAACTTTAAAAACGTTCTCCTGAAAAATGAAGTTTTTTGATTTATGACGTTCTTGAAAGGAGTGAGCGATATGTAATATGTGGAAGAGGCGAAGAATTTTTGCAAAGACAGTGGTGTGGCGCTCTATTCTCACGATAAAGGGGTACCTATGTCAACGTTGTACCCCTACAACGTTTACTGTATATTAATTGTATGTCACATGATTGTGTTTTGTGTAGATACATAACTTTAGCTCGTCTAAGTATTCACATTTGAAAAAGTATAATATTTCCTGTTCACCTATGCAAGTGGTATATACCTACATATGCAGGTGTGTAAATGTGTATAAAAATAACGGAAAATTCTAGGAGATCGATTTGTGATAAGCACCATTTAACATAACCAATGAACATTTAAAGGAAACAAGAAACCTCTCCAGGGCATCGATTACATGCGGGAGCTAGTTTTGTAATAAATACAACTTTAAAGTACAGAAAAAAAAACCTACAACGTTGACATAGGTAACCCTTTATCTTATGAGTTTTATAAGGGGTCAATGTTTTAAATTGTATTTTTACATTAATATTGACCCCTAGCGGAAATGACTGTAATGAGTAATTTAAAATCGAAATACAATTCAAAAACATTAACTTCCCTATAACGTCGTACCTATCTCAGCGTTATAGGGGGGTTTACTGTACTTCTACATATTTAATAGAATTGACAAACTTATTAATTGTCTTTTCTGTATCCTGACAATATTGATCGACAAGCAATTTCATACTGCCAAAATCAAAAAGTCCAGATATAAATTTAAGTTTATCTACTCCACGTAGTTAAAGAGTTAACTTCCGTATGTAGCCGATTCCCAGGAATACTATCACTTGGGGGAGGGTAGCTATAACGAGTGTAATATAAAATACATAGATAATATAACGGCAGACATTCAAATTTATGTTTCCATAACAAGGCACTAATTATTATTTAATGCATGAAAACTGCATTCCAATTTATGTCATATGTATTGGAAAGTTGGACTTGTCTTCGTCCACTTTTTTCATTGGGTAAGTACATATACATATGTATGTATGTATGTGTGTAAGTAGATACATATATTTATATCAAAGAAAGGATAAGGTAATAAAATCATTATTCTTTTGAACCAGGATAAAAATAATATGGATACCACACTTATTTGTATAAAAAAGTATAGGTTGAGAATTGCACGAATTTGGGAATTTATTTTACCGCGATTATATGTTAAATAATAATATTACATAGTTATTATAAATTGGTAGGTACTTGGTAAAGTGTGACTATATACTTTTGTGTTGAACAGCTTAAAATTTAACAAGAAAAAAGGAATGTCGTACAAAAATATACAAAATAAAGCGCAGCAGGGGATAAAAAGGGCACTAGTGCACGGGTAAAATATTATACTGCAGAACAAATAGGTAGGTACTGAATGATTTATGTGCTAATCGATGAAAAATCTATTTCCATAGATTTCATCAGCTTTGAAATTTTCAGACAAAACAATATTTTATTAACACAGAAAATCTCCAGACCTTAGTAATGAGTTACAAGGTATAAATTTATAGGTCTAAAAGTGATTTGGGGTGATTTTTATGAATTTAGGGCTAACCAACAAAATGTACCCAAGTGAAAAATAACGTCAACTCCATCGAGAAGTGGGCAACTGAAAAATATTATATTTAATAATGAGTCCAAAAAGATTGGAAACAAAATGGTGTCCCTTTTTTAAAGCCTCCGCTCATTTACGAGTGATTTTGTGAGAGTCCCTTGGTGGAATCAATTAAAATAATAATCGGTAACTTTAATTTTCTTTAACGATCATTCTTATATATATTTTTAAATTATATATTTTTTAAATTAACATTTTTATAAAACAAGTAGATTCTCCATTTAAATTTTATTTGAGCAGCGACCAGGTTTCGTTCATACCGACATCATCAGGCTCGGGTAGGTTAGACAAAATTTTATATTGTATCCAAAACAACGTAAGAGTTGAGAACAATAATTCTAAATAATTTTGTGATGAAACGAATATAAGTATGCATTATAATAATAAAGTGGCATAATCATAACAATGATGATGTCGGTAACGACGAAACCTGTTCGCTGATCAAATAAAATAAAAGTGTAAAAAATTAATTATATGGTATTTAATTTTAATTATCATATGACTTTATCTCGTTAATTTTCTACTTGGAAGAAAGTAGTACCTAAATTATAATAATGAATAAGGAAAAACAAGGCAACGTTATCCCAAATTTGATAACTGGATTGGTATTTACAGGATATCTAACATAAACCAACAATAATACGTTTTAAATTTTGTCCAAATGTGCGGTCGACAAAAACTCGACAATAAGGTCCAAACTCAAAACCTAAAATTTTTTCACTTAAACGTTTTTGATAATTTCTTAATCATTTATTCATCAAGATTGAAACGTAAAGATGGATTCTTACCAATATTTATAAATGTGATTACAATTTTTATTCACGAGTTTTCCGAATACGAACACACCCTCGAAGTACAAAAAGTATAAAGCAAAATTTGTTTCAATAATCAATATATTTTTCCTTCCAAGTCCAAAGACATTGTTTTACTAAAGAAACCTAATCAAAAATGTGTAAAAGAAAGTGAATATATTTTATTACAAAGAATTTTATGATATGAAATATGTATTACAAATTAACAATACATGCAACATAATTTATGTGTGGAATAATAAAAAGTTGCATTGAACTATCTTTAGTGTCCCGTTTAATCGGTCACATAGTTCAACACCTTTTAAACTTATTTCTTGAGCAGAGATAAACAATTGCTCGTGTTTTTCATTCAATATACTCACTTACTTACAATAGAAAATTGCAATATTATTTTTAAAATAAAGTTTCAAGTGAAATACCATTAACGTCATTAGGACGAGGAAATGCGGAAATGTAGGATTAAGGCAAAGCGATGAATTTATTTTGTTTGTAAGTATAACATTAACGTCTTGAGAGGTTTAATAATTGTGGACAAGGCTCGGAAAACTCGGAAATACATACATTTTCATATGACGCAATCTCGCTGAAAGAGCGCCCGTATTATATCAGTACAGCGGTCACATGTTTTTTAATGGTCACATGCTTAATACTTTTACTGGAATGGAAGGCGAAATCAATAACGTACGAGTAAACGTTTAAATGTATAATTCTTTAATATTATTCATTCTATCTACAGAAAATAAAGTTTGGAAATGTTACATAACGGGTGATACGAAACCGATCATTCAAATAGAAAATCTAGTAAATAAGAATATCGCTCACCCTTCTTCAAATGGTCACCGGCACTACTCTCCGGACTTTTATTTCCCGCTTTAGTATTTTTTATTTCATTAGTCCCATTTTGCGGCTTATTATCATTCACTTCACTTCCTAGAGCCATAATAACACGAGGTAAAATTAAGGTCCGCGATCGCGCACAGCACAATCGCTCAGCTGTACAGGCACATGCGTTCCAGTCAAGGTCCTAATTTGAATAACTCCTATTGGTAGACTGTAAACCTTACGAAAAAAAGTGAATTGTGGCGCCATCTATCAATCGTTGAGAGAAACTTAAATCATATGTACTTAGATTACGCGAATAATAAACACGATAAACTTAAAATACACTAAGTATAAAATTAACATAAAAACATCCATGCAACTGAAATATAGAGTTGAAGAATAACTCAAAGCTATCAACTTTACTGGAGCACCTTTTCGCGTTGACAATTGACAATTTCGAAAATTGAAAAGTAGATCGATAAAATCGCTTACTGCTTTCTTGTCGGTAGTTGTCAGTTCTACCAACTGTTCTATTCAAAACACGAATTTGACAGCATCGTTTGTCGAGTTTGTAAAATTTTCTTGTAAAGTTGTTTCAAAAGCATTATTATTGAAAACTCGTACGTATTGTTTATATTACAAACCATTTTTCTCTCATTATTTTCATTTCGTTAGCGAATATGTTGTAAACAACCCAGAAATTACAATTGGTGCACCACTCATACAAAAGTTCTTTTTGTATTTCCGATTGATTTGTTATGAATTATGACTGAAAATACTGTTTGAAAACACATTAAAGTCCAGTCTTTCATTTCAGTTTGAAAATGTCGTCTTTTATTATATTCTGTGGTAATTTAGTACATGTTTTAGAATATGTGATGTGCCCTGGTACATAGTGTTTTTGTTGTAACAAAACTGCATGACTTCTGATCTTGAGGAAGTTACAATGTTTGCACATTTGTAACTTTATACAGAAATATCTCACTCAGATCTCATTTGATTACTTTGATTGGTTACCTAGAGTGCTGATTGCCTTGAAATAAAACATTATTGCATATCTATATAATACACTAGCTCATCTTAACTCTACTTTTTCATTTAAACAAACATCTTTAGCTTCGTTTTTTTGGCAACGCAACAAATTAAGATATCTTGTCAAGACATTGTTTTGTATGCTGTGAGTGACTTTATTATTTTGTATGCTGTGAAAGATATTATTTTGTACGCTGAGAAAAATGTGTACCAACGTAACTGAGTTGGAAGAGCTACCACTTAAGAAAAGTTGATCATCAAATATCATATTAATCCAATGTACTGGTCTAAAACACATCTACCAAAACTCAACACATACCTCTTTTGGTCAAAAGAATTTGAATTAAAATGCTTTAAAGTTGTACAACCTGATTCTATTATCCATAAAGTCATTAAAAAATGAAACCAAGTTTAAAAGAACTTTTTATAAATGGACAATGGAGTTGGGAAGTCTGAAATAGATCGCATTATTCGACCATGTTATATTTGATTGCATGTCATGAACAATTTTCTTTTACAAAGTTTTATAAAAAAAGTATTGTAAATTTTGCCCTTGGTATGAAAAATCTCAGTGAGGGTACATTATTGTTTATTTATTTATTGGAAGACCAATAGAATATTTACAAAAAATAGCTAAATATAATAATCTAATTACAGGTTTTTACTTCAAAATAATCAGAAAAAAAACCTTTCATGTACATAAGTATAACTATATAATATGATAACTTACAATTCTTAATCAAAAAGTCAAATGAAATTTGTTGTTGTGTGTTTGATGGAATATAAATATACTATAATTAAAATAAAACTTTGTTTTAAAATCACTATAAATATTTTATTGCCGGTTTCGAAGCTGACCGCTTCTTTTCAAGACTGATTAATACTAAAACACTATCAACTTAACAAAATTTAAAATATTTCAACTGTTAGCCAAAAGAGCTTGGGTAGATCTTAAGGGGCTTTATTTGAAAAAGCATATGTGTAGTGATTTTAAAACAAAGTTATATTTTAATTATAAAATGGAAAATCACAAAGTTATTGAAATAAGGAAGGAATGCAAAGCTGAGATAAGCATTATCGATAAAATTAAGAAAGGTTTGTTGAGATGGTTTGGACATGTAGAACGAATGAGTGAGGAAAGAACGGTAAAACATATTTATGAGGCGAATGTAAAAAAGGAGCAGTGGAAGACCGAGAAAAATTTGGAACGATCAGGTATGCCAAATACTTGAAATTGGTCAGGTTAGGAGTCGTAATAATCGTCGGGTATGTATGAGGAAATGCATGATCGTGGAAGAGGCGAAGAATGTTTGCAAAGACAGAGTGGTGTGGCGTTCTATTCTCTCTGCCTACCCCTGCGGAGAAGCGACGTGATGGTTAGTTAGTTACAAAGTTATTGCTTCAAATATAAATATATAAATAAACTGATAAATTTTTTTGTTTAGCGGCAATATGCTAGACGGTTGGTATTGCCGTTCTATGGCCAATATGCAGGCCGAAGGGGAGGCGGCCAATCGCGGCGGGGGCGTGAGGGGTGCCGCACACGCCGTAGAAGAGTACTCCAGCGACAGTAGCCAAAGCGAACCGGAACCAATCAATTACAGGGCCCAATACAATACCCTCAAGAAGAAACTTAAATACCTGATTTACGTAAGTGTGTAAATAAAATAACTCGCTGTAGATTGTCTGTTAAACCATTAAGCTATATTGTCTACTCGTAAAGACGTAGAGCTGGATGCATGTCAATTTATAGGTGTCTCAACTTGATTTCAAACATATATCGTTCCTCTTTATATGATAGACATGCAACTCTGAGCATACCAGGGCTTACAACCTGGTATTTCAGTAATTGATTCGGCAGTCACTTTGCGGTAAAATCTATCCATTTTGAATTTAAGTTTTACTTAGTTAATACCACTATTTGTTAATATTAATTGTGACATGTGTTTCGATGCATTCCGTATCATTTTCAAACACCGTGTTTTCTTCTTCACCATCTTCTTTCAAATAAAAAAGAACGATAGATGTTTCATATGAAGTTGAGACACCTTTAAATTGACAACTCATCCGTAAGGTGAATAATCCAGTGTCTGATATAATAAATTAAAATTGGACGTATGTTATATATAATAATATTAAAATATTAATATCGGATGTATGTCGTTTGTGCACTACCAGATCTTAATGATCCTTTACAAAAAAAAGATGTACATTGATTGAGTGACCGCATCCAAATTTTGAGCAAATCTCATCCAATGGCTTACTGATTCATTGATTCCCTGACTCATTGAGTCACTGATGATACATTGTTCAATTGGAATATTTATATGTAGCAGCAGATCTTTCATTCTATGTGAGGAGCATTCAATATTTTGGTCCTTTGGTTTATTTAACTGATATTCTTCATTATACTAACCTTCTATAATACCACCTTTTGGAATGATGATTTCTTATGAATTATCATGGTGTCTGTAAAATGTGAAAGATTGTTAGATCATAACTTTTTTTATGACATAGGCACAGAAAAGTGTATGTGTATTAAATTCAGTAATTGATTTGGCAGACATATTGTGTTAATAACTATCCATTTAAAATTTTGACATTTACTTGGTACATCCACTTGTTGTTAAACTATATTTTGACAATACGTCTGCCTCTGTAGTGTAATGGTTAGCACGCTTCACTACCGTACTGGAGGTCCCAGGTTCGATTGATTTTTTCACTTTAATCTTTATTCAATATTACCCTGGACTGGTTGGTACCTGAAGCGGAGGGCTGATCACCTTTCCTTCATGTGTTAGCAACGATCTAAATAACACTGCGTTAATATGATGCAGTGCAATGCACCATTGAGTGCGGATGAGGGTTTGATTGAAAAATATTTTGACACACATTTCGATGCATTCAACATTATTATCAAACACTGTATGTGAAACTTATCCTAAATTTGAGAGTTGTGCTCTTGGGACGTTGAAGGATGAGAAAGGAGTAGGAGCTGTAGGGAAGCTTTAGTCATTGTCGTATTGTTCATTGCAGATTTATCATGATTTATATCCTTCTCGTTCCTATATCACCGTTCAACATCCCAAGAAGACAACTCTCAAATTTAAACTAAATTTCACATTTGGTATTTGGTAAAGATATTGGAATGCATCAAAACAATAAATGAATAATAAATTTTAAAATTGTACTAATATCTCTGTCGTCTACAGGAAAATGAATGCTTCCAAGATGCTCTCCGTTCTTCCCAAAAGCGTCTACTCAAAGCGTGTCGGGATAGAAGTTTCCTGTTGGATCGACTTCTACAGTACGAGAAACCTGACAACAGTTCTTCAGAAAGTGATGAGACTGAATCTTCAGATGATACTGAAGCAAACAGAATAGAACAATCAAAGAAGTGTGTATTTATATTTTTTTTTATATATTTCGGCAGTTACAAATTATCTTACATTGATAACTTTCCCGGCATAAAGTAATTACTTCTACGAATTACTACTTTTTTAAAAGTAAAAAATTGAATTTTTTTTTTTTGTAAAAACCATTTTCTCCATTACAATGCTCACTAAAACAAACCATTTTTGCAAAAAATCTTTTGCTATTTTAAGATATATGTGAGAAAAAAATCTCAGCACTAAAATAGTTAAATACGGCAATAAATTAAAAACATAGAAAAAGCTCATTAATAAATTTAAACTTGTTTTCTTTGAGTTACTTTATTTTATTTATCGTAGAAGGAGAGTGGAGCCTGCAGTAGTGGGAAACAGTGGTGGAACCAATGTGCCTGCAGCTGTCAAAAGTCAGAATGTTATAAAGAGAAAAAGACCACCTCCTCCGAAGAAAGTTATACAGAACAGCGCACCAATGGTAAAAGTACCTTTACTTATTTATCACTCTGAAATTTATAAGCCAAATTACAAATTGGTCATGCCAAGTTTTCATAGGTCTTCCTCTACTTTTATTGCCAACCACATTTGCCCCATAAATTTGTTTTTCTGTTCTTTCTTCGCTCAATTAATTCACATGCCCAAATTCACGTGCTATCTCAGCCTGGCATTATTTTCTTATTTCACCGTTCAAACATCTATCATACATTATTTTGGCTCACATTCATTTGAGACATCGCATTTCGTCTACTTTCATCCTTCTTCTGTTAACTCCATGCTTCGGTGCCATACATTAGTGTTGTAACCAGAAATCCGTTGTGTGCTGCCAGTTCAGCTTTCGCTGATAGGTATCACAATAAAAACCTATGTCTATCATATTTATAAATAGTTTTTACCCTTTTTTGTGGATAAATTGGTTTTTATTCCTCATTTGGAACGAACTGCTGTATAATTTATATACATTTTTTTGCCGTTTACAAGCTTGGTCTACCTTTATTGTAATTTTATGTTGTTGTGTAATATTATGATGAGTAAAAGTATTGTTTTTAATGTTTATCAACCTAATTTTTTTAGCAACAATTGACCAATTCCAAAGCACTGAGTCTCACGTCGGATGGGCACATGACTCCTGAAGAAGTGGAGAGACATTTACAGTCCCGTCAGAGTTGCTTGGAACTGGTTCCAGAGAAAGCTCCTCCAACCGTGCCCACAGAAATGTTCAGCAATGATCCTTCACTTGATAGGTAAAGATAGTAATAAGTGGTAATTTTTTTCAAATACTTGGGTATACAGAAATTATCCCTAATAAATCTCTTAATCACACAGACACAGAAGATGTGTTGATATGCTATGGCACTTCTCGACACATATATAAAAAAAACATTTTTTTCATACTGAGTAATCCCGACACATGAACACCGTGAAAGAATGTCTGTATTTGTCAATTTTTTTGGCTTTCCTTAAATAAAATACTTGTTTGAGTTATGGGTCTACTTACTGTAGATGTGAACACCTTTTTTCTAATAAATAAATGGTTTCAGAATATGAAGTGATTTATTGCATTTTTTCTTTCAGTGAATCAAATGACCTTCTGGAAACTTCTCCCTGCAACATTGGTGATGATTGGGTGGAGTAGAAAGAAATACATCTTTTCTACAAAATAAAAATCATGCTTTGTAGCAAGTATCATAATTCGCCATGTCATGTATTGCACATATTCTTCTCATCATATGTGTAATTTTTAAAGATGTGTTATTGTAAGAAATATATTTTAATTTAAATTCCATTTATGAGTTTTTATTATTATTCACCCCATATTCTATTTTTTTTGCGCTATAATTTAATTATAATTATCCATATAGGACTGTTCAAAGTCAAAATTAAACCTCAATGTCTTCCGAAAACTTAATAATTACAATTTTGTACATAATTTACTGGGAACTATTTTCTTCTTGAGAGCTTTCTTTTATTTGCAATTGTTTTTGTGGGGGAAAAATAAGCACAGGGATATATTTAGGGGAGAAAGCGGACACCTAAGGCCCCACGACTTTGGAGGGAATATCTCTAGGGACCTAATAAATAAAAAAATCCAAGTATTTTATTTTATAAAAATTTAGGTAAAATAAAATAACAAAGGTTTTAATTTTTCCATATTCTGTATTGATTTTTATACAATTATACAAGATGACATGTAAGATTTCCATACAATTAAAGTGTAAAAAAATATAGTCCAGTGTACAATACACATATGTACTTGTAACAAGTTGACCTTTGTACCGTTGTATCTATTTGCCCGTATAAAGCACAGTGTAGATCAAGGTTTCAGTGCTTACATAGAGATTCTGAATTATTACGATTGGCAACACAGGTACTGTTTAACTGCGCGCAGCTGACGATCACGAGGTTAGACTTTTGCGATTTTGTTCTATGGACTTTCGTCGCTCATGTCCGTAGTTTTTTTTGGCGTTTCGTGAACAGAGAGGAGAATTTGTGTTGTTCAGCTTTCCTTTTATAATTCTTATGTAGGAATATTAAAAGCAAATCATTTCTTTCACATATAACATATTTAAAAAAATGGGTTCTTTGCAAAACGTAAGTTAAATAAAGCAAATAATGCAGTCCATTTGTTGGACTGGGAGAATTCTCTCTCGTGTGTTACGGAATGGAATTATCAGTTACTCTAGTGTGCTCGAAGCGAAGAGCAAACGTGAACCTCATTTAGTATCAGTGGTGTGTGGTTTCCCTAAAGACTTCACAAATGGAAGGAAGCAGAAAGGACAGTTTGGGGATGATGCTTGGTTTTCATCAAAGTTTAACTGCGCTGATGTCATTGGTGAGTAGCACTTAATTTATGGAAATTTTAATAATATTGTCCACTTTAATAATATAAATAATATTGATCATTAACTCCTTAGTCTCGATTTGTCTAATAATATATCCACATCTTGAAATTACGCAATCTTCCCTTAGCACCTCCGACTAGTTAAATCTTAAAATATGATGCGCATGTTTTACTAAACATAAATATTGCACCAAATCTATAACCATTAATTATGAAATCGTAAGTTTATACTATGATATTATCAATTGTAAATAAATACATTTACCTACTTTTAAAGTTGCCCCGTTAGTTGATATGCTTGAATAACCTGTATCAATTCATTATTCCGTTTGCTTATTTTCGTGGTACTTTCTTTTCAAATAAAAAACATGTAATGGTCTCTTTTTATCATAGTATTGGTTTTGTTATACTTAAAAAAATATAGTAAAGGTCAATCGGGAATTTATGCATAGTATAAGGTTACCTTAATTTTCTTGAACATTTTCTCAAACGTATTGCTGTATGAATACAACACCATTAAAATCGAAATTTCAATGTTATTTTAATTGTTACTGACAAAAACCTTATTCATCTCTTTTGTCATTATTTTTTTCACCATTTACTATCATTACTATTTTACTGATTGCTAATAAACAACTGTTTGTTTTATTACTATTTCACTCATTATATTACTGTTTAACTGATTACTGGTCAAAAATTGTTTACACTTACAGTTTAACTGATCAGTGGTCAACAACTGTTTGATTACTATCATTACTGTGTAACTGATTACTGGCCAACAACTGTTTTCAAGTTTGTCTATTCTTCCAGATAGTACAATATAAAGCAAAATGTAATTGCACTATTTATTCAAAACAGTTTTTTTTTACTAGTTTTTATTTATTTTAGTGTTATTTATTTCTCACTAAGCTACTAGTTTTTATTTTTTAATGTACTTATTTCTTTAATGGTAAATACTTTAAGATGAAATAATAATAAAAATAATTTATTTACTATATTTTACTATAAAAGTTGATGCTAATTACTCTAATAACAATTAAAATATAAATAACCACATTTGAAGTTCATTTAGTTTGAACTTGTACACCTGGTTCAATAAATTCTGATTACTAGTTACTCAAGATTCAAGAACGTTTCGGAATTGGTTCATATATATATAGAACTTCCAAGAATTTGAGTAGTGAGGTTGTCAATAATGGCTGGAATTGGTGAATGTTACACGTGTGTAAAGTGATCACTTAAACCAGCCTATGACGGTCGTAAGCCCCGTAAATGCCCAGACTTCCATATTTTTCTTCATCTTTGATGAGATATCAAAAAATGATATGATTTTGTGAACAAATATTTGGACACTCTCAAAATGTTGTAACTAGTTACTCAGACGGTTAAATATTTTATTCTGCAATGCATATAAATTAATCAAATGTATGATTCTATTTCATTATGAAATAATCATGGCTGTCATGTTATCTCATCATCTCGACCTGGTTAAGAGTTGAAGCACTCGCTAACATTAGATTTAGTTAAAAATCCGATAATGGTTGTAATGAGACCTCTCAATAATATATTTATCAGTTTGGAAATTCTGTCTAGACTGTTACCAGAGCATTATCAATGCAAAAACATCGAGCGCTGATCCCTTGTTTGATATTGATCAAAGGTTATAACGTTATGTTGGAAAAAAAAGATAAACATTAATCTGGGTATTTGCAAATCGATATTTATAAAAAAACTTTGTTATAAATATTTTCCTTAAATTCATTCATTTCACTCAAACCCTTATCCGCACCCCAATGGTCCATAGGGCACTGCATCATATAAACGCAGTGTTATCTTGATCATTAACACATGAAGGAAAGGTGATCAGCCCTCCGCTTCAGGTACCAGTCACTCTAATATTGAATAAATATTACAGTGAAAAAATCACTTCTGTTTATTTGACCCTCTCCAGGGAATCGAACCCGGGACCTCCAGAACGGTAGCCGATCATGCTGACCATTACACTACGGATGCGGACATATTGATATGAAATAAATAATTACATTATTTTATTTATTCTTCGTAAAACCATCTATAATATGTAAATGATATTTAGAAATATAATAAATAATTTTATAGTGATCAAATATTTATTGTAATTTTTTTGACAACTTAAATTAACTATATTAATTTTATTATTATATGGGATACTGGATTTACGGATCAGATGTATGAAGTGATCGCTTAAGCCAGCCAAATGCCAGGTCGTAACCCCTGGGATGCTCAGACTTCTTTTACAAAAAGGAAAGACTGATACATGAACGTTTTTAAAGTTTAATAATATAATACAATGTATTAAAAATAAATATCAAGCCACTAACTGAACTTTTTACTGTGCAACAGATCTTTTTAGGTAAAACCTGAAGGTTTTTTCTCCATTTGAAAAATATTTAGTATTTTTAAAAAATAATTAAACAATACCTTTTCTTCAAAATGCAAAAACAACACTTTCTGCCCTGTAGCGGGTAAATATTAAGTTAAAATATGCCTCTTTTGCTGGGATATAGTACATTTTCTGGGCATTCCGAAAACATGCACAACTGAAAATTGACAATTTTTGATTTATGACGTTCTTGAAAGGAGTGAGCGACATGTGTCATATCAAGTTGAGACAACTTTAAAAACTTAAATTAAATTGGTTTAATAAATATTGGATAACTGATAAAATCAGGTTATTATTACCTCTTGGATTAAATTGTTGTTCTAAAAAAAACTTTATTTCCTAAAAAGATAAATTTTCATAAAAGTTTCGTTTTTCATTTATATTCGAATATAAACTAAAGATAAATATTTTCAAAATAAGTTTTTATTTGTAAATAGTGGTATTCACTAAGAAAAACTAGTAAAAATGGTATTTATGTAAATCTTACATTTAAAATGGACAGATTTTTACCATAAAGTGATTGCTGAATCAATTAATGAAATTAAAGATAAATTAATAAAAATACTTGAAATACAGACGCCACTTACATATATGTATTATAAAAAATATATTTTAACTGTAAAAAGTATTTTGCCATAGACGTTATTCTAGATGTCGATGCGTCATTGTCTGTTTTGGAATAGAACTCATCACTTTGGGAATGAAATGATGCTGTGCCGATCTTTACGAAACCACCATTACGATTGTCATTATTCCAGGTGTGGCTGATGGCGTCGGCGGATGGAGGGCTTACGGCATCGACCCGGGAGAGTTTTCCTCATTTCTCATGAGAACCTGCGAGCGTCTGGTAGACATGGGACACTTCAAGCCATCCGAGCCCGCCGGGCTCTTGGCGAGGTCCTACTACGAACTTCTAGAACACAAGAAACCTATTTTAGGTAGGCACTAATTTTTTTACCCTTCTCACCCTTGATGTACAAATAGACATGCAACTTAGTATGCTTTGAGCATTCTTAAGGCAAGCATGAGCTCATGCATATATATATTTTTTTATATATTTTTTTATATTATATGCAAGTATTTTTTTTAACGCGCTCTCAGAGCACGCCCCTTTCCACCTGCGCTGTAGGTAGCATGCGCAAAAATCGTACGGTTGTCCATTTTTGAGCATACTTTTTTCTATTACAAAATGATTATCGAGCAATTGCGCAATAATGGCATGCCGTTACGCTAATAATGAGCATGTCTGTCTCCACCTTTTTACCAAATCATGCATAAGCCGCTGCATCAGAACTATCATTACCATGATGCAAGTCCGTTGTTTGTCCAACTTCAACTTTGTCACAATGATTAAAGAAACCACTTGAGTTTTATTATAGACTACATGTTTCAGAAGTTAAACTTCCACCATTCAGGTCTGTATAATAACTAAAATATAAAATATAAAATTGTTCTATAAATAAGGAGAGGGGAAAGTAAGGGGAAGGGGTTAGTCAAGGGATGGAGTTTGAAAACAAAGGAAAAATGGAAAGCAAAGGTGAAGAATTTTGAAACAATATATTATTTAATAAATTATTATTAGAATTTAGGTTTTTTTGGATTTCTACATTTTCAAGATAATTCATAATTTGGCCTTTATATGGAACAAGGTGTGATAATTTTAATTTATGAGAGTGAAATGAGTGATTAGTATCTATTATGTGATTTGCAAATTCCGAAAAATAATTACTAACAAGACCGCTATGATGTTCTTTAATTCTAATCTTTAAATTTCTCGCAGTTTGTCAACTTTGTACATTCAATATTTCCAAGAATAAGACTGGGGTCTTTCAAATACCCTCTTCGGAGTATGCGTAAATTTTAGATACTTTGGTTGAAGAAGGTTAAGTTTGAAGAGTGGTAATAAGTTTCTTTAAACCTTTTCCTTTGTAAATTTCTCATAATGTCGTTAAAAAGTAGAAAACTTACTATGGATAACTTAATTCTATTGGGGCAATTGTGAGCGCCTAATACGGCACGTGTTAGGCGCTCACAATTGTCCACTTCCTTTTATATTAGATCTGATAATCATTCCTGTTTAGATGTCATTTGGATTAGTCACTAAAACATTATCACAACACAATGTAGTTACATCTACATCACTCGATAGAAAATCCTCGCTTTTTGTACTTTCATAAATCAAAATATAAATAAAAAAAAACAGTAGTCAAAATTTCAAAATGTTTTTCGCAGATACTTTGTGGCACATTTTATAAACTTTATAAAATAAAAAAAATTCTTTGTTTTAACCACTTTTTATTGGTAAACTAAGGATGACAAGGTTCTTGTCGAAACCGGTTGGAAAAAGTGTACCAATAAAAAGTGGTTAGAACAAAGTTGTTTTATTTTATAAAGTAGTCAAAATCTTAAATATTAAATTTATTATGACTTGATTTCCATAGCTTTTCCTTCCTCTTCATCAACATCAAATGGTGCATAGGGCACTGCATCATAATGATGCAGTGTTACATTGATCGCTTATTAATGGCAAGATGGATGATTACTCCTGCGCTTCAGATACCAGTCCAGGTTAATAATAAATAATTATTAAGATGAAAAATTGTTCATTTTGATCCCTCCTGGGAATCGAACCTGGGACCTCCAGCATAGTAGCGAAATGCGTTGACCACTACGCTACAGAGGCCAAAACTTTCCGTAGTTCAATAAAAGGAAACCCATTTCTTCTCTAATGTGTTTACGTGTTTGCGAGTGTTATTTTGTCAAGTTATTCAAGTGTTGATCAAATAAATGTATTATTCAGGCCAGATAATGTTGTTTTTACTTGTTTCAAAATACGTGTTCCTTCGGGAAACAAGGAAAACAAAGGAATAATGTGTTGTTAACTAGTGGGCTGTGATTCAAAACAGATTTATTTGCCGGATTAAGTTGCGACAGAGCTGGGATCAAACCAACATGTTCACATCCGGGATCCTCCAGGCTGTAATTTAACCATGACCCTAATCAATTTGCTTCTCATTTTGGTTTATCGTAATTTGTTTACTCGCAATTTCGCAATGTCACAAAGACAAAGTATTATTTTGAGTGTGTCCAAATACTTGTTCACAAATCTGGATTATCTCCAATTATAGGAGTTATTTTCATATTATTTTTGACATCTCATCAAAGATGAAGAAAAAAATGGAAGTCTGGGCATTTACGAGGCACATGACCGTCATAGGCTGGTTTAAGTGATCACTTTACACGTGTGTAACATTTACCAATTCTACCCATTATTGACAACCACACTACTCAATTTCTTGGAAGTTCTATATATATGAACCGCTTACGAAACATTGTTCTTGAATCACTAGAACTTCACCAGAGACATCTATTGGTGAGATGAAAAGAAGCTTTTTATTCAATGCCCAGACTTCCATATTCTTCTTCATCTTTGATAAGATGTCAAAAATAATACAATGTATTATTTTTACCAAATGTGTCCTACTGTTTTACAGATAATTAAATATCTCGACTGCAATCAGTATTAAACACTGCAGAGAAATTGATTTTTAAATTTCTTAATATCATGATTGCACTGATATCGCTTTCCCAAAAGAGTAGAATATAAACTCTTTTGTAATTAATGCATAATACAGCTCTAGGGAATCTAAAATAACTGCATTTTAGGAGAATCGACTGATTAGCTGATCACTCAAGAATTCCCCTTCATGACTACTTATTTCGAAATAACCATTCCCTCATCAGGTCAACTATAGACCATAATTGGCCTAATAAAGGGAATGGTTCTTCTGAAACTGGTAGTCGTAAAGTATGCATAATTTTTGAGTGGTATTACATAAAGTAAACGAAGAATGATAAGAAGAGTGTTATATTACCATATCACAAATTTAATAATACTATTGAAATACAAAATAGATTAGCTTATCAACTAAAATCAGATTTGTTAAATCATTTCAATAATATATTTTTCTATTTTTAAAATTGAATCAAAGGGTCTTTGAGGTAGTATTTTATGAAAATGGCGCTGTATAGATTATTTTAAATTATTACTGTTATTATTAAGTTATGGAATCAATTCCGTAAACAATCTTGCAATTTTAATTATCATAATAAGATAGCAGGTCATAAAGTGTACAGTAGATAAAAATATTGCTATGCATTATATTTTTACGAATTGGATGTGTAACAATGCATAAGTTTGATACAGTTCCCATACACCTATAATTGGATGTGATTGAGGGTCAGTAAAAGAAGAAGAAAGTATTGCATTGTTTAGTTTATTGTTCGCCTCCGTAGTGTAATTAATGGTCAGCACGCTCGCCTACCGTTCTGGAGGTCCCGGGTTCGATTCCCAGGGGGGGTAAAATAAATATAAGTGATTTTTTTCACTGTACTATTTATTCGATACTACCCTGGACTGGTACCTGTAGCGGAGGGCTGATCACCTTTCCTTCATGGTTAACGATCAAGATAACACTGCGTTTGTATTACGCAGTCCCCTATGCACCATTGGGGTGCGGATAAGGGTTTTAAAAAAAAAAAGTTTATTATATTTTTTTTTTTAATTGGGAAAATGCTATGACCAAAACCAGCCTATGACGGTCGTAAGCCCCGTAAATGCCCAGACTTCCATATTCTTCTTCATCTTTGATGAGATGTCAAAAAATAATGGGAAAATGCTAATTAATCTGTGATTTATTTTAAATATTTGTCCTTATCAATGCGAAAAAAGATCTTACAATCTTTTATCTTTTTAGTCTATTTACTTATTATATATTTGTTTATTTAATAGTGTTACATTGTAACAGCTTGTACATTATAAATACGTAACATTTCTTTACAATACAAATTATAAAACACAAAAACACAATTTATGTCATATGCTTATACAATAGTTTAACCTAGTGTACATTTTTGTTTCATAATTTACTTAGAATTTACAATACATACATAATTTGTCTTATTCAATATGTATAAACACAATGTCAATGAAAACTTTCCACTAAGAAGATCAATCGAATGGGCTCAATTACGGCTACCCAAACAAAAACATCCTAAGATTTGTACATTAGCAAATAGCAACTCAAAATCACATGATAATAATTTAGCATTCTGCCACCAATGCACAATGTGCAATTTAGATATATGGCTTTCAATACTTTATGCTGGGAACAGAGTGAATGGTGCATTGAAATCAGTTAAAGCAAATAAAAAACCTTGCAGCGAAAGCTAAACTAGGTGTGCACAATGGAGCCCTCGTCCCAACCTTAATGTATGGAAGTGAAGCATGAACTGAAATGAAAGTAGATTGAATATAGTCGAAATGCAATCTCTCTGACAAATTTGTGGCAAAAAGATGTATTATAGATGATGGCATGGTGATATAAGGAAATTATAAAAGGCTAAGGTGAGCATTATAAATAAAATGAAGAAAGAAAGGTGGTTTGAGATGGTTTGGACATGTGAATCGAATGAGTGAAGAAAGAACAGTAAATCAAATTTATGAGGCGAATGTGGTTGGTAATAGAAGTACAGGAAGACCGAGTAAAGCTTAGCATGATCAAGTATTGAAAATACTTGAATGTGGTCATGTCAGGAGTCGGAATAATCAGCGGGTATGAATGAAGACATGCATGAATATGAAAGAGGCTAAGATCGTTTGCAAAGACAGATCGGTGGGGCATTCTATTCTCTCTGTCTACCTCTGCGGAAAGCAGCGCGATGGTTAGTAAGTTAGTTTACACTTTCAATTGTGTCGGGTTGTGGTCTCGTGGTTAGTGTCGTGGACTCTTAAGTCAGAGTTTCTCGGTTCGAACCCACTCTGCCACAATTTGATACCTATTTCTAATAATGATCCGCTCAGGCTCACGTAAATAATATGAAATTGAAATATTTGTAAATAATAAAAACACAAATATTTATCTTTTTATTAAAAAAAAAAAAAAAAAAGATATTGTCTACTATTTGACATCTCACTTGAGTGATACATTGAATGTTCCTAACGAGATAGTTGATTTTACTGTGCTGTCTGTACCAATTAAAGTAAGTCCCATATGACGTAGTGGTGATGTAAGAACCTCCCATTAACCAAAGTATCTTCTTAAATGTGTATATTGTTATGTGGTCACTATTTTCCTTTGGAGCCGTGTTGTGCTGAATCATCCATCCTCTATATTTGTAATAGTCCCGCCCACTTGTACTTGGAGTGGCGCTTGAACAAATATTTGGTTTTCTTTCGGCTTTTATCAGAATTGATTTATCATTTTCCACCTTTGATTTTTATCCACGTTAGACTTTGTTATTGTGTACTCGACACAGAACGACATAAATACACATATTTTTAATAACACCAGCATGATTTTTGTATTTTGTATTGATGAGAGTTCCTAGTGACTTCTCTGCTGCCTAACGATGTCATTTATGTAAGGTTATGAAACATTTATATATTTTTTTTATTTATTTATTTCATAGATACATACATTTTTTTTTACTATATGTATTACGGCTCTTTAGGCATGGCCTGTGTTGAGCCGAAACACTTACATGTTAATGCAATTTTTTATTTGTATTATTATTTGTTTTTTTAATTATTAGATTAAATACATTACATACAATAGATACAATAACAATTTCAATAACAATTTACTGTATATATATGAAGCCTGTGTGATGATGTGTTTATATCAAATACACTGCTTTTTCTTGAAGAGTAATTGCCACGGTCTCTAGGTCAAACGTTTTCACTGCCTTATACATAACTTATTCATAAATCCAAATGTTGATGATAAAATTTGGATATATCACAATTAGCGATTGATTTTAACTTTCAATTACAAAAGAAAAAGGGGAATTTTTTCAAAGCCAAGATCTCAGACGATTAAAATCAGAACGCGAAAAGCAGCGCTAAGTGCCGGTCGTGTTTCTGCAAGTGATTTTTTTTAGTATTAATATTGGAATTAGACATTTTTTAAAATATGCATTGAAAAATATATTATTTTTTTTTAACTCCTTGCCTTTCAATAACTCTTTTCTTTTCAAAACCATATTTATTTATTTCGAAGAAAAACTTATTTTTTCAATACAAAAAAAAGTATTTTAAGAAAAAAAATCAATAACATTACAGCTACCTAGGTTTATTTAATAATAATAATAATAAAACCCTTATCCGCACCCCAATGGTGCATAGGGCACTGCGTCATATAAACGCAGTGTCATCTTGATGGTTTACACATGAAGGAAAGGTGATCAGCCCTCCGCTTCAGGTACCAGTCCAGGGTAATATTGAATAAATATGACAGTGAAAAAATCACTTATATTTATTTTACCCCCCTTGGGAATCGAACCCGGGACCTCCAGAACGGTAGCCGAGCGTGCTGACCATTACACTACGGAGGCGGACAAAAAGAAAAAGTTTATTTAAAGAAAATTAATTTGAGCCTTAAATAGAATTTCTTGCAGTATTCCCAGTGTATTGTACCTTGAACGAATAGATAGATAAATTGAGTACTCTCATGTTTTGACAACAATATTTCTATCACCAAACATGTGGGTTTATTCTGAACACATGTCTCCGCTCCATAGAATGTACAATTCAAAAATGATTAATATTCACTTCTATTCTTGCGGTAACTCGTGATGTTTAAGTCACAAGTTATTTCAATATTACAAATTGTATGTTAACCTTCTCTGTGCGAAGCTCCAGAAATACAATAGAACCCCAAACAGGGGAACAAAAAAACACAAAATATTTTTGTTTACTTCAGTACAAAATTATTTAACTTCCCGAGTATATTGAAATGCCGCTATTACCCTTGTAATACTTTAAATTTGTTAGTTTTTACATTTTGACAACTCATCATTGATGATGAAAAATATGGAAGTCTGGGTATTTACAGGGCTTACGTGGGGCTTACCCGTCATAGACTGCTTTAAGTGATCACTTTATGCACATAACATTCACCATTCCATTCTGCTCATGATTGACAACCACACTCTTCATATTTTCAGAACTCATGTGCGAGTTTTTCGGCAGCATCTATGGTTGATTTGAGTAAGCTAAAAAAGCATTTAGCAGAGACACTTTTTTAAACATATGCAAAATACTTGTGATCCTAATTATTTCACATACCTGGAGACATCTGAAAGCCAGCCCTGTAAATATTCAGACTTCCATATTCTTCTTTATCTATGTTGAGAAGGTAAAATGTAAAAATAACTTCCAAGTGGAGAAACCCAGATTTGTGAACAAGGATTTTGACACAACCAAAATGTTGTGTTTTTTAATATTTATCCTTAAAATCATGTAGAATTGTGGTGATAAACTATTATTTAGGGGGTATGATGTCATTTTGTATGGTGATGCAGGGTTAGGCTGATTTGTATGTCTGTGTTGAAGTCACATGGGTGTGATGAATTATAATATGTATGTATGTAGATCTGCTAGATTAGTAGAGGTCAGAAGGTGAATGTATTGTCTGTAGTAACAATGTCAAATAATTTGATATACATCTACGTATATGTATGTATGTGTACATGTTTTCTGAGAAGTGTTGTTTGGGATAGATTCTTTATTTATTGTGTACATATATTGCTTTTTTTTATTGTATCCTTCCGTGAAGAAGTATTTGTTTAAAATCCATTTGAAATGTAATTTTCTTGTATTGTTTATACATTATAGATAAATATCATATTTTTAAAATTTATTTTACTTACTGAAATAAAATCGATTCTTCTTATTTGTACAGTTTAAAAAAAACAATGGTTCATAGGGCACTGCATAAACCAATCCTCCTTCTTTTACTTGTCAATTACATTAAGGTAAAGCGATTACTTTTACGCTTTGGCCAACATATTATATATCAAAGAAGGTATATAAGAACATAATGGTGAGTCTGCTAGGAATGACTGTTGGCCAAACACACTAACCACTGCATTACACAGGTGGATAATCCAATTCGATAATAAATAAATTGTGTGATTAATACATTGCAATTATAAAGTTAATGAATTCCCAACATTTTGAGACTGTCTAAATACTGATTCACGAATCTGGGTATTTCCACTTAGGTAGTTATTTTTACATTTTGACATCTCAACATAGACGAAGAAGAATATGGAAGTCTGGGTATTTACAGGATATTTCAGATCTTGCATACATCTTAATAAAAAAGGGTCTCTGCTAAATAAAAGCTTTCTCAATCCAACCATAGATAGCTGTTGTTAACTTAATTGTTAAGTTTCATGAGATTGATGATATATCTATATGTTCCAAAAAATATGAGTAGTGTGGTTGTCAATCATGGGTACAATTTTGAATGTTACATGTGTGTACAGTGATCACTTAACCAGCGTATGACAGGTCATAAACCCTGTAAATACCCCGACTTTCATATTCTTCTTCATCCACCTTTAGATGTCAAAATGTTAATTAATTCATATGGAATCTCGCTTAAGTTGTTTTAGTGTTATCTTTTCTTCATGTAATTGTGCCGTGGCTCTTTGACATTTCAATTATCCGTTGTTTATTTTTGCAAAATACACTCTTGGGAACCAAAATAGTTCTACAAACATTATTATTCCATATTGTGGTATTTTTATTAAATCCACACACGCAAGCGACACATGACTTGGCAGATCTCCAAATCTTATCCCCAATTTAGTTCCTCCACTGTTGTTTTTTGCCAAAACAGGTTGGTTTTAGCATTGTAGATTTTTTTTAAACATACTTTGCATAATATCTGTTTTTAACTGAACAAATTAAAAATATTTGATGTATATATTGTTTTTTTTAAAAAATATTATTAATATTAGTATATAACCACTCATCGAGATTTTTTGTCTACCGGTTCCGAGAAGTACTCGTCTCTTCATCAGGACAATCACTACAACAGCATGCAAACAATACTACATGTCACCACCATAGCACTATTCACACACTCACACTGTGAACATATTTGTAATTTTTTTATTGAAAGTAAGAATGTCCAACTACAAAGTAAACCCTTTAAATATTAATAATATTGAGTATAATATAAAAATATTTAAGATTGTTTTCATGTTGGTTTCAAGTCTTACTGCAACGGCAATTCTTTGATTGAAAATATGTAATAACAAAAACTGCTTTTCTACTAAATTGTATTTTATTATTGAAAATACATAAAAATTAAATTTGTGATTATTGAATCACCTTGTTATGGCATTTTCAAATAGCAGTTTTATTTTAAATTAGTGTTTGATTTTAATATTTAATATGTACATTAAAATGGAGTTCTACAAATTAAACGCCAAATCTGTAAATAAAATACTTTTCGCCGAACTAATTTAACATTTTTTTATTTGATAGCTAATTTGTGATTTCATCAGAAATTATTAAAAGGCAATTTATTTTACGAACGTTGGGTTAGTTTTATTGATTGTTATCTCAAATAAGCATAGTATTGTATTGTAAATACAATAAAATGGGCTTAAGTTGTTTAAATATATCGAATGCTTCTAATGGCACTCTGCTTATATTGTAGGTATTATTCGTTATAGATAAAAGATAACAAGTAAAGGTTTTGAAAGATATAGAAATTGTTAATAACAACAGTAATAATAATTGTTAATGGTTAAACCCATTACTGCCCACCGTCCGTTGTACTTTACACTGTGGTTTGTTTTTTTCTTCATCTAAACCAGTGATTCCCAAAGTGGTCTATATCGACCCCTAGGGGTCTATGACAACCTGCAAGGGGTCTACGTCAGCGAAAAAAAATTTGGGGGTCCATGAAATGAAAATGGGGGTCCACGATAGTGGATCTCAACACATACACTGATAATACCTATTTATTTACATCATACTTTCTTATAATATCAAGACAAATACATTATTTATAAAAGTACCTATGAAGTAAAAAAATTATTATATATGTTCATAAAATTGTGTAAGTTGTAGGATGTTGGTATTCGCTTTGTGGTCAGTAAAATTTTTATTTTGAGTAGTTTTAATTTAAATTCAATTAATAAATGTATAAATTAACATGTGTTTTTAATTAAAGTTTTTAACACTAAACTTCACTACAGTTAGAAATTTACAGGAAATCAATATCAGGTAAGTAGGGGGTCTACCCAACACGGAAAAACATGGCAAGTGGTCTACGACACAAAAAAGTTTGGGGAACTCTGATCTAAACACACCTTATCTATATTTGAATAGGTGTATGTAAAGAAGGATGAAAGTTATGTTTGAATGCAGTCGAAATCCGATCTCTCAAGACGAATCTGAATACTCTCAAGATAATGTAAGATAGATGTTTGAATGGTGATATAATGGAAGAATGCAAGATTAAGATAAGCATTATCAATAAAATTAAGAAAGGTGTGTTGAGTTTGTTTGGGCAGGTGAATGAAATGAGTGAACGTAAAACAAATTCATGTAGCGAATGTGGTTGATAATAGAATCAGAGTATTTTATTAAAATTAAACACTTGAATATACCACTTTAATGAGTTTTATTTTTATTTACGACTAGTTTCGAAAACGACAAATGTTTTCATCTTCTGGTACAAATTAAAACTAACAAACAAAAATATATTTAGGTGCATATATAGGTTAAAAAATATAGGGAGGGGGGTTAAGGAACAAGATTTTTTTGTAAAAGGAAACATAGATAATAATGGTGACGTATTTTGAAACAGTATATTATTAATTAATGTCTTATCTGAATTTAAATTTTTACGTATTTCTAAATTTTCTAAGTTATTCATGACTTGACCTTTATTTGTAATCAGAGTATGATCAAAGAAAACTTGGCGTGATCAATATTTCAATACTCGGGCATGGTCAGGTCATTATTTCTTCATAATTTAAATACATCCTAATTTTAGGTATTTTATACATTTTTAAAAATATAATGCTAAATATTAAACTATTTTGATTCAAAAATAATGTTTAGAGTATGTTTTAATATTTAGAAATTATATATTGCAGAATATACTTATATTATAATTTTAAAATATACAAACTATTTTGGCAAAACCATTCATAGTTTGATTAAATTCCTTACTATTATATTTGTGGATAGCATTAAATCCTATCCTTCACCGTAAATTGGATCACCCTGTACTCTCCTATCCATATCATAAATACAGTCAGAAGACTAATAATTCAGTTGTGTAAATACTAATTGTGACACTAATGATAATCCATTTATTTAATTTCAGCAAATGTTTTCCTTTTTATGACTTTTAATGTAATATTTTATGTGTATATTAATTACCTTTCAAAATTACTTCAGGAAATATTCACTATCTACAGTATACAATAACCGCAACAATTAATTTCTATTTTGTCGATATGCCCAAATTCAATACCAGCTCTGAAGTCACAAAAAAGATCATTAATCACATTATCATATGTGGTGATATTACATCAACAAAATGGGTGTGTGGGGTATAAACAACTTTTTATAAAAGAATCATTAGTTCATCTTTTTTTTTGCGTAGGTATCCATAGTTATAAATGTTTACTGTCTATCTCTTTGAATAATGTAATTACATAGTTTTTGTTAAAACCTTTTTGTGGTCATATTCAATATTTTTTTGTAAATAAAAACACCTGTTTTTTACCACTTGAGTTATATTTATTTTAGTGACTAGTTTCGGAAGCTACAGATGCTTCCATCCTCGGGTCTGAATATAACTTCTTCCTTCTCCACTTCAAACCCTTATCCGCACCCCAATGGTGCATAGGGCACTGCATTATATAAACACAGTGTTATCTTGATCGTCAACACAAAAGAAAGGTGATTCCAGCCCTCCGCTTCAGGTACCAGTCCAGGGTAATATTGAATAAATATTTGAGTGAAAAAATTACTTATATTTATTTGACCCCCCCTGGGAATCGAACCCGGGATCTCCAGAACGGTAGCCGAGCGTGCTGACCATTACACTACGGAAGCGGACGAAACTGAGCTTATATTCAGTCCCGAATATGGAAGTTTCAGAAATAAGTCGTTAAAATAAATATAACTCAAGTGATAAAAAACAAGTGTTTTCATTTACAATTTCATCATGTCTTACTACAAAGTGAATGCCGAAACAATAAATACAATTTTATTCTTCTAATAATATGGACAGCCGATTTTGTGAAACACAGTTGTCCGAAAATAAAACAATCTTTTAGTTGTGTGTTGTTTCTGAGCTCAAAGGTTTCTTGTTATCCTAACAACTTGGTAATATTCTTGATTCTGATAAATATAATATCAAAGTGACTATGTGCTGAAGGTTAAATCAATGATAATATGAACTCTTTCAACTTATAATAATTGCTAGCTGATATGCACAATGATAACACAATTTTGATTGGCGTATAATCATTTTATAGACTGGTTTTATTTTTAAATGGATCCATATAAATGATTTCAATAAGAACACATCTCCAAAAACATGTTTCGAAATTCATTATACTTTCATAACTGTAAATTATTTGATGTGATCCACATTATAGAATTACATATGGTTGACTTCTGTAGAACAAACTTTTATGTACCAAACTTCTCCTCACAACAAATATTTTCAACTAGCTAAACCTGGCTACATTGTTTCTGCAGCTCAGTCTGGTCAAATAAAAAAGAAAGAAAAGAGAGGGTACACATTTTTTTTATATATTTCATTTCATAATGCTTGTGGGTGTAAGAAATTTTAGCGGCTGTCAAGAAGCATGTTGTCCGCCATGAGCAATGAGTATTGTGTGTGTTGCCGTTCAGCAGATAGCGCCATTGCGACAAAAAAACTTTTTCTCCTTTGTTGCTTTGAAACTCAAACATCTTCTAATGTTACATTGTGTCAAAATATCAAAGCAATCGATGAATAAATGGGAAATTTATGATTTTGAAAAAATAAAATTAATACTTTTATTTATATAGATAAACATAAAAATATTAATCATGTATTTTTCCTTTTGTATATAGCACTAATTTCTATTGTTATAAATTTTTTTACGAGATTCATCTCCCCCAAGGCAAACTTAGGATTTCGGAAAAATGTATGATAAAAGTTAGCAATAGCCAATTGAGGATATCCACTTGATAATTTTTGGATTTACAAGCCGATTGTTATTTTGGAAATTCCAAATGAGTAATCGTAAACCTTTCACATACATTTTGTTTTATTCCAAAAACTGCCAAAATGAATTTTAAAAATTAACATTTTTTATATTTTTAAATTTTCCCGATAACTTTTTTTTTGCTGTTGCCAATTTTGCCATATGCCCAACCATTGTACATATTTACGCAAACTAGCAAAATAAGTTATATTTTCCTTTTTGAATATTGAATGTCACCTTTCTTTACGCAACATTGATTTAAAATTAGAATATAAAAATTAAAATCTCATTATTCTTTCATTTCAATGTTAAATTTATAATGACATAGGTATTTTACATAACTCTTTTATTTTATGAGAAGTTAAGCTATTTTTACACCATTTAAAACTTGGCAGTTCACCAGATGATGTAACGGAAATGTAACAGTTGATTGGAGGCCATTTTCGTATTATTTTTATTACAAAATTAACTGGCAGTGCATAACAAACTTATGGTTCCAACCCTAATGTAAGGAAGTGAAGCATTGTGTTGGCTAATGATGGATGAAAGTAGACTAAATACAGGTCAATGCAATTTCTCAGATGAATGTATAAGTAATGAATGCAAGCCTGAGATAGGTGTGTTGAGATGGTTTGGCATATAAATTGAAAAAAATCAAGAAAGAACAAATTCATGAGGTGAATATAGTTGGTAATAGAAGTAGAGGAAGATTGAGTAAAATTTGCCATGATCAAGTATTTCAAATACTTGAAAGTGGTCAGCCATGAGTCGTAATAATCAGCGGGTATGTATGGGGAGATGAAATTCATAATTTCGTCAATTTGTGGTAAAACCTATCCATTTCTCATTTATATTTTACTTGGTAAATACCTCAATCAACCTGTTGTCACTAATAAAAAACGGTTTCCACCCTCTCTTCATCCTTCAACATTCCAAGGGCCCAACTCTAAAATTTAAACTTAGCTTCACGTACGGCGTTGGATATTGTTGCTGAAATGCATCGAAACATTTGTCAATCGTTTTGTTATTTATTTTATAAAATTGTATTTACCATTGATTTTTTTTAAATAACTTTAAACACAAATATTGGATTATGTTATTATAGACTCTCACAAAAAATGGTTTGTTTTCTGTGTAGTAGACGTAATACTGTTTTTTAGATAATTTTCTTGATATATGAGAATTTTTCATTGATGTTTGCATACTTGATTCTTTTAATGCTCGCAAACACATTTTTTTGTTGCAACCTGTTTTAAAACCCTTTCAAATAAGAAATACCTGTGAATGGATTAAAACTGTGTGCATAGTATTCATGAAGAATGTTCATTAAGGCAAACTTATTACCTTATCAGGCTTCTGGGAAAATGATAACAATTTTTTTTTGTACACATACAAAATCACTATTTTGTAACTTCGCGTTGCTGAAGAGATTTTTATGCTCCTCATTACTGCATTACAGATAATGTCAGCTGATTATAAATCATCTCAAGATATATTAGGTGTCTCAACAGAGACGATATATCTCTCACTCATTTCAACAATGTCATAAATCAAAAAACTTGATTTCTCAGGAGATCGTTTTTAAAGTTTAAAAATATAATAAAATGTATTAAAAATAAATATCCAACCACTTATTGAACTTTTTACTGTGCTACAGATCTTTTTAGGTAAAACCTGAATGTTTTTTCTCCATTTGAAAAATATTTAGTACATTTAAAAAAATAATTAAACAATACTTTTTCTTCAAAATGCAAAAACAACACTTTCTGCACTGTAGCGGGTAAATATTATGTTAAAAATATGCCGGTTTTGCAGGGATATAGTACATAATCTGGGCATTTCGAAAACATGCACAACTGAAAATTGACAATTTTTGATATATGACGTTGTTGAAAGGATTGAGCGATATGTTTTTATACATTGAGAATATGGAAAATTTGGCAATACAGATATTAAATAATCGGCAGAATGGTGAATGTTACACAGCATATAAAGTGATATTTTTTCGATTCTCTAGATTGTGAGCGCCGTGAATGCATATTCCCGTAAAAAAATTGTGTCTTTTGAGACATCTTGTTTTCACGCTCAATTGAAAAAAAAAAGTATTTTGGATGTTTTTTCGTATATAATATATAGAAAAAATGTTTTATGTATTTTTATTTTATTCCTTATCTTTTAATAACTCTTTTCCTTTCCAAACCGTATAATTATTTCAAAGAAAAACTTATTTTTTCAATGCAAAAACGGTGTTTTAATAAAAAAAAACATTTACAACATTTTGAGTGTGTCCAAATACTTGTTCACAAAAATGTTGTAAATAAATTATCTGGTCAAATTATAAGCTTAATAATAAAAATGAAAATGGTATTTTCTGGCGTTTCTCATGTGTGTGATTATAATCCAGGATTCGGATCTCACATACTAATATAAGAGTTTCTGCTTAGTAAAAAAGCTTCTTTATATCTCACCAATAGATGTCACTAGTGAAGTTCTAGTGATCAAGAACAAGGTTTCTAAATTGGTTCATAAATAGAACTTCCAAGAATTTGAGTAGTGTGGTTGTCAATAATGGGTAGAATTGGTGAATGTTACACGTGTGTAAAGTGATCACTTAAACCAGCCTATGACGGTCGTCAGCCCCGTAAATGCCCAGACTTTCATATTCTTCTTCATCTTTGATGAGATGTCAAAAAATAATATGAAAAAAATCATTTGTATAAAATGTTACCTGGCTTTAGAGAAAATTAAGTTGCAACTCAACGATTACTTGGCTTTAATATCAAAACATGCCAAGTGACGTTTTCAAGTGAACACCTCGTATACTTATCACGAAATATGATTGTTATCGTTGCAGGAAGCAGTACAGCGTGCGTCATGATCCTGAACCGGGAGACGAGCATGATGTACACGGCCAACATCGGCGACTCGGGCTACATGGTGGTGCGCGCCGGCCGCATAGTCCACCGCTCGCACGAGCAGCAGCACTACTTCAACACGCCCTTCCAGCTCAGCCTGCCCCCGCCCGGACACGGGGCCAACGTCCTGAGTGACAGGTCTGTTCTCTGTTCTGAAAACTTATATACCTCTCAGATCATGGTCTATCACATCCTTCTTCCCAAGAAAGAACAATTTCTGTCCAAGCGGCCAGACTATGGAATGAATTACCTCTCCTTGTAAAAAATGCACCTTCTCTAATGACTTTTAAGAAACGTCTGAGACATTACTATCTATCATTAGATTCCTAACTGTCCATCAAACCTCCTCCTCTACCTCCTTCCCTAAACTTCCTTTTTCCTCTGCCTTCCTTATTATCATCAATTTGTAATTAATGTTTTTTTTTTAATGTTCAAGTTCTATCTATCCTCTGATTACAAACAGCTATATATGGTATCAAATGTTTTGACCAATATCACTAGTCTGTTTTTGGTTGGTTGGAAGATAATGCTATTTAGCAATAAGCTTGCCAATGTACTTATTTATTTTCTGTACATGATGTTTAAAATTAATAAATGAATAATTAAAATAGACTCCAAATTGGCGCGTCTTAGCTAACATCACTGTTGGGAGTCTTCTTCACATGACATAAAATTCTTCACTTTTGCGTAGATCAAAGAGTAACTGTTCGTTTTCAATTATATAATTAACAATATTTTACAAATGTTTGGGAAGCATCTATTTGAAGACCTTGGACAGAATTGGACGCAAGGTAATTGGCGTGTACTGCGCCTTTGCTGGCGGCTTACCAGGTTTTGGTATCATTACTATTTGGAAAGCTCTCCATACCCTTGTCAGGAAACAAGATTTAGATACAATGTCGCTTGTTTTATAGCTCTACAATCTTTTTTTCTGTCCATCGTTTGCTAGGACTGTGATAGATTTATGTCGAGAAAAAAAAAAGTAACTTGTGAAAGGGATCTGTAATAGTGTCGATGAATAATGATTCAGTAGAAAATGCAATCACTGAACATTTTCTGCAAATGGCAAAAATTATTCAGGTTTGAATAAAACAAACATTGTTTTCATAATTCTGTAGAAAGAAAATAAGATTTTTTTCTACAGAATTAACTCGCGAGTAGGGTAGTAACTATATCTCTCTGCATTGTATGTATGTCTCCACTAGAATCAACATCTCAC
The DNA here is from genome assembly GCF_059751285.1 of Brachycentrus maculatus. Taxonomy (NCBI): domain Eukaryota; kingdom Metazoa; phylum Arthropoda; class Insecta; order Trichoptera; family Brachycentridae; genus Brachycentrus; species Brachycentrus maculatus. The sequence continues at coordinate 392,319 of NW_028281371.1, forward strand.
ACACACACACACACATACACATTTGCCCTTTCATAGCTACGGGTACATTAGCTAGATCTATACTAGATCTTTTGTACTATTTTTTTGTTTTTTTTTTCCTGCGATTAACTATAATTGGCTTTATTTTATGTATTTATTTTAACGTCATATTTTATATGTGTTGTTGTTGCTAACCCAAATAAATTAAACAAAACCAATTTGTGTGTTCCCAGGCCGGAATCGGCGGACACGGCGGAGTTTGGCGTGGAGGAGGGCGACGTGATCCTGGTGGCCACGGACGGCGTGTTCGACAACGTGCCCGAGGCGGTGCTGGTGGCGGAGCTGCAGCGCGCGCAGGGCGAGGCGGACGCGGTGGCGCTGCAGGGCGTGGCCAACTCCATCGCCTGGATGGCGCGCAACCTCTCCTTCGACGGGGAGTTCATGTCGCCCTTCGCCAAGAACGCGCGCCAGAACGGCATCGACGCCATCGGTGAGCTGACAACTGCCATCACTATCTATCCATATTGTAATCCACCCAATGGTGCATAGGGCTCTGCATCATATAGACGCAGTGTCATCTTGACCGCAAGGTGTTCGCTACTGCGCTTCAGAGACCAGTCCAGGTAGTGGCGTGCACAGATAATTGATTAGTGTAAGTAGTAGAGGTAGGTAGTAAGGTAAGCTAGGTACTACTTAGTAAGGTAATAGAGGTACTGGTTGCGTTTGTATATGTCACCCGTGTTAGTTAGGATAGGCACTACTTTTCTGCCTATATGGAATGTACGCCCCTGATTAAATAACTTTACCCGCTAATAGTTTTATCACGCTAGATTGAGATTATATTTTTATTCACAATATTGGTTGATTTTTCATTAATCTATGATATTTTTGAAATAAGAGTTTTTTTTGTTTAAATCTAAAAATCACTCCATTGAAACAGAATAGTGATATTATGCTAAATAAAATTATTGATATACAATGGACTTTTTAAACCTTTACAAAATATTATTGACTCCTGTTGAAATTCCCCGTTATCTCTGAGGTGATCAGTTTCCCACGGGGAGGTTAATTTTTTCATGACATAATTTTTTTTTTTATTACAGTGTTTTCAACGGGATATTTTAATTTTAAAATATTTTTTCTTTTTCAGGTGGAAAGCCGGATGACATCACAGTTCTACTTGCAACGGTAGTTTTGTGAGAAAATGCCAACATATTACGCGCGTAATATCAATGTAATATTTATTAAATCAAATCAGACTCGCACAAGTCGTGACGTTGGACTGAGTTTAATCAGAGATCTGTTTTACAAATACTTGCCACAGATGCGGTGGACTTTAACATCTTACCTAATTAGTTTAACTGGCACTATATTCTTGGTTAAATTTTCAAAACATATGTATGTTATTCTAAAAAGAATCTTATTCTCAATCAATCCTTTCTAAAATAATTATTATTTTATTATCTTTATACTTCTAAAGTTGTGATGCTACTCACTTAAAAACTTTTTATATAATGCAAAATTATGTATTTGTGGTTGAATTGAATCATTCTATTACTGGTAAAAAAGATATCACTCACTCCTTTCAACAACGTCATAAATAAAATAAAAACTTAATTTTTCAGGAGATCGTTTTTAAAGATAAAAAATGTAATCAAATATATTAAAAATAAATATCAAGCCACTTATTGCACTTTTTTCTGTGCCACAGATCTTTTTAGGTAAAATCTGAGTGTTTATTTGAAAAATATTTAGTATATTTAAAAAAAAATAATTAAACAATACTTTTTCTTCAAAATCCAAAAACAACACTTTCTGCCCTGTAGCGGGGAAAAATTTAAGTCAAAAGTATGCCGCTTTTGCTGGGATATATGTAGAACATTTTCTGGGCATACCGAAAACATACACAACTGAAAATTGATGATTCTTGATATATGACGTTGTTGAAATGAGTGAGCGATATGCATGTGAAAAAAAGCTATGTGAAAAAATAATATGATTTTTCTCACAATTCTGTGATGACATTAAAATGTATTTAAAAAATTTATATCTCGAACTGATGATGTCTTCGAAGTTCTTTGCTAGTAATAGAAGGATGAAAAATTATAAGTTTTACTGAATTTCATACATAGGTAAGAAGGATCGTAAGTCCGAAATGTCAAATGTTTGGGACAGACAAAATACTTTTTATTTTTTGAATATTTGCTGTCAATTTTCAGAAAGTAAACATAATTACTGATCAAAAAAATATTATATTTACTTCCCAAATTCTGGCAGAAAATCACTAAGTGACTTATTATTTGTATTATCAATATTTCAGGGATTAACTTTGTGATTTTACATTTTATAACTTACAAAATAACTTTGTTGTAAAATCACTGTACCATATATCTTATTAACCCTAAATTAATACTAAAAACTATGTTATGCATAGCAAAAAAGTATTTAAGGTTAGCAGGTATATAATCCGGTCCACATTATAATTATAATAAGATATAGTGATCAAGTTACATCATTATTTGTCTCTCCTGAACATAGGGAATTCAATGATTTCCTTTACCAAAATTAATATTTTACTCTTAAAAGTATTTTTTATTATTAAATCAAATATAATACTTTTTTGACAATTGGATTGTCACTTCCTTACACCGCATTTATATTAAGTCACCGTGGAACGAATGCAGTTTTGTTTCAGATCAATTATTCCATTGTGCGAGCTTCTCCTTAAATCAATTACTACAACTAACCTAATTGAATGCTTGGTAATGTGTGATGAATGTTGGCAAGTTGTTTTGTATTTCGGAAGCAAATTTGAATGCAATTTTAGGTGTGTTTATTAGCTGTTTCTGATTCTGTCTGTTGCTGATTGCGATATTTATTGTTTGAAAATAATGATAAAAATTATGATCCTTGTCTGCTATTCAAAAGACAATTTCATCTGCGATTATTTCTCTGTTTTTGATTTTGACGGGAGTTTTCTTGTATTCTACGAATCTTTAAAAAAACAAATCTCATCTTTATAACAAATTTTCTCACTATTTAAAAATTACTATCCAGAATCTAGCAACGATTGATTGCATTAGGTTGCATATAAATTGGACACAATTGAAGTCACGCGCTGATGTTAGTACGATACCACAATGCTCCGAATTGTGTTCAAACAAACTTATATTCATCTACAATTTGTATAAAGGTGCTAATTATAATAAACTCCTTAAATATCAACACGCAGAGATCCTTCATTTCTCATTGACAATTGTGCCCTATTGGGTGAGAACACGTGTAAATATTTCATATGTGAGGCTATGTTTCTCCAAGTTATTGTAAAAATGAGCAACATGTGACTATTATTAATTGATTAATGTTAGTAAAAATTGAAAAAACATTTTTGATACAAGTGATTTTTTTAGATTTTTTCATACATTGAATAATATAATGGCCTCGGGGCTGTAGTTATGTAGTTTTTATTACATTAATAAGGATGTAACAGCTTTTTATAAAAATATTTAAAAAATGTATCGAGTGGTATTTTACGAGCAGCGGAAAATTCACACACTCTTTTGACCAATTTGTTTGGCAGATCCATCGAGATACTATTTGGTATGTTATATGACTAGCTGTTTGCTTTAAATTTGAAATGTACGTCCACGTAATCTATTTCTATGCGTGTACGAAATTGTAAAACAAGATTTTCAAATGTGTACGTTTTACAATCATCTTGGAGCCTCTACATAGTTACATAATATGTTATACGTATATTAATTAATTTGCAAACAATATTTTGTGAATTCTAAATTTATGAACATATAAAAGTCTGATACAATTTATTTTAATTTTAATGTAGGCCATATTCCATCTAGTTCTTGGCAATAAAGTATCTCGTGTAGAAAACTTCGTTCAAAGTGATCATTCTTCCGGTTATTCGACTTTGGAATATTATATAAGCGATTTGATTTGCGATATTCAGTATTAGAAGATATAAACTATCAGTTTAGCCTTTAGTTTACGAATATTGCCTCGAAACAGGTGGAATGTCGTAATATTTTAAGACATGTCGATTATAAGATAAGCACAGTAGATAGGTCGGTTTCCTTTCCCGTGTAATATGTTTTATTTTTATGAAAGGCGAAAGAAACCCGATCTATGTAGAACAATTTAAATTTTAAAGATTATTCACATTTTTATTTTGCACACACCTGAAATTACGTTATTATTAATACGAAGCTTTTCTCAGTTTAGGTACTAAATTAATTGAATGTGGCTAGTTCACTCGGAAGGTGTAGGACATAAAATTGAATGTTGCTCTAGTCGGCGAACTGACGCGGCAACGTTCCGACGGGAATGTGTTGGAAAGTTGTGAATCAAATGATATTTAGGATTTTAGAGTGCATATTACATAATGTAAGTATTAGATGCCTAGAAAATGTTAAACTACCATACTGGAAATAAGACCCATTCTGTTTTCCGGCGTTGTTGATAAAATGAAACTGTCGATATGGTGCTGCTGCTTATAAATAAGGTCTCACTTGTTTTGTACGCAACGGCATAGTAATTAAGCCCTTTGTAAATTCCACATGCCCAATAGACTATTCAGAACCACGGGAACTAAGGTTTCTACTTGACTCGACTATTAAGGTTATCCGCACACGTATCGCCTTGGAACCGTATTACCATTAGACAATGTGTGATTACCTTTTTAATCGCATATTCATTTAATTCTAAAAGTAACATATTTCAGTTTTTTCGCTGAAATTTGATAATTATAAAAGTTTGTTTATGGATTTCAGTTTCATCCAAATTGAGTAACTTTCTTTCCGACATATCTTTAACAATTCGTTAGCATTTTTTTCGTGAATCTGACTTTATTTAAAATTAAAATGTCTTTCTTTTAACTGCTCACCTATGCATCCGTAACTTACTCTCTGTAATATAAATCTTTGTGAAAATATTATCAAGCTAATAAATTTAATGTGATTTACTTTTAAGTTCTTTCTATCTTGATTTAGTGTATAACGTCTTATAAATGTCTTGTCCTAAAATGGTTTCCAGTCAACCCTCATTGGAAACATGAAAAATATTATAAATTTTAAACGTTACGTCGAGTAATCTAAAGAAAATGTTACCAGACAAACGTATTCAAATACGATGCATATATAAATTAAAATGAAAACTTTGGCCTAAAATTTTAAACATTTCAAACGAAAATATGCGAAAAAGATTGTACTTAATTAATTATTTAATTTAAGGCAATTAATATTTCTCGTGAGTTTTACTTTTTAAGTCAAATACTGAGGGAAAATGATATTGTGAGTTGGATTTATGTGGCAAACTTGGAAATACGTTCTGAATACGTACAACAGATTTTTTTGTAAAAATGCACCAGAAACTAGTCTCCTGCATTTTTGTATGAGCTCAAATATAATAATAATTTGTTCAGTCTATTTTATTTATTTGATGTATAACTTAAAATTTTTATGAAAGTATAATTTGCAGATTGTGTTTTACGTCCTATGTGTAATCCTAATTTTTTGTTCACTTCTAAATATGGGCCTTATATCAAATTGTCTGGAAGTCTCAATACTTCTCAGTGTGATGCTCTCAAATGTGCTTCAAGTTATTACATAGTTATTATCGTACCTATATCTTTTATGTCATAATAGTCAGTCACAATCAACACAACGCAATATAGGAAAAAATGGGTATAGCGAGAAAACAGTTACTGTTTATTTTTTATTTCTGTATGTTTCTAAAGTAAAACATCGCAAGGAGGCAAAATATATTATAGGAAATGCATTTAATAATCACCATTTTTATGCAAATTGTTAAATGCAGGCATCTCTGGTTATCCAATTTCCCCAGTAAAATAAATCTCTTATTATATCTGACAACAGATTCAAACTTTATCAAGTCAATGAAAATTTAAGAAGACCTTGAATGAAAGGTGGAATGGTAAGTGAACAGCTCCATAAAAATGTTTTTTTCACTATGCTCTTTACCAAAACATTGTAAGAAAATCAAAAAAATATTCTCACTGCTTTCATGATAGCGTAAACGTAGCCTCGTATAAATTATACCAAATCTTAACGATAAGATTTATACGCGGCTGCGTTTACACTTAATAAAAATAAGTAAATTGGCAAAATTCATAAGGCTTTTATTTCATTCTATCATATTGAGATTCTGTCATTGGTAGCATTGAAGATACTCATTGTCATGTTGCAGTCTTTAACTGCAGTATGTCAGCAGAATGTAGCCTCTGCGGATAACAGAGATGCCTGTACACTTACTCTACCCAAAGAAAAAGTAAATATATCTCTGATTAATATTTTGTGATAATACTTCTCCTTTAAAACAGATTATTTAATAATTATTATTTTCCGAGTGTACCTAATATTTAGGTTTTTCTTAGCTGTTGTTGATGATTAAATAAAATTATGAATAATATACCATGTTTTATTCCCGATAACCAAATCATGTAATCCGGTGTCTGATATAATAAATAATAGTGAAGTTTTACCTACCATTCAAACTCTTATTTTGTTTCTATTGATTTCTCGAGTCCAAATCATAAAGTGTCATTTTCCTATTGCGCAACAACGTTCATCGATTTTGTCCGATCATTTTGAAAAAATTGTATTCATTCCTAGGCAGTACAGGGTAGATAGCGATATAAAACGTCCTTAGTGAAACCTTACCTGTCCTGGGCAGCACCAAACATCTCCTCCACACCTCTCATCTCGGTCCACTTTCAAATGTTTCGAAGTCAGGAAAACTGCCATCTGACAACCCCTCTGCGACCCTCAATCATCCCTTTTATGACCAGTTGTAGGATGGCATACTTTTCACCTCATTATGTGACCAAAATACTAAGATTTACGGAGCTTGATTGTTGTGAAAAAACCTCTTTGTGGATTTGGTCTATGAAGTGCTTTAACGTTACTAATGTCAGTCCAGGATATTCTCAGCATCATTTGGTGGATCCACATTTCAAAAGCTAAACTATAACCAAATAATAACAACAATAATAATATTATTTAGAATGTACTTTATTTTTTAAAGAAGATATAAACTGTACACATATAAATACAAAAGAAATATAAATTAAACATATTATTCATAACCAGTAATTCTACTCACAATACACCAAGTAGCGTTAATAATTCATTCAGTAAATATCGAAACACTAAGTGCTATACTACTGCATATAAACACTCAATGCCCATTACACCATAAACTATCATAACAAATGAAAACAAAAGATTGTAATTTTACATTTAATATATTTTTGGAATCACAATTTGTACAGAAGAGGAGAGAAGACGTTCATCTATTTTGTGGTGGATTATCGGCTCTTTCTCCCCAATTCCAGCCTCCGGGTCTTTCTTCGGGAAGGGGAATGTATTCTTCCTCGGGTGGTGAGTCAAACAGGGTTTTTCTAAACATGAAAAATATATTAAAAACAAAAATAATCCTTGATCTCAGCCAAAATCTTGTATGCCACTTGTGAAAAAAATACTTATTATCAGACGATAGTACAGTAGATATCAACCAAAATATTAAAGTGGGTAAAGCACCCTAGAGATAGTGTTTTACAAAAATGAAAGTGCATTCTTTTCTTTTTTAACACACTAAGGACGGGAAAGGTATTTCTACTCGTTCAGTCGATTGATGCTTGAGGATGCGAAGTGTATTTTTACCTTCTGTGCTGGCCTAATTGTCAGAAAACAAGGAATTATTTAAAATTTTATTATGAATATTATGTATCGATCTGTTGGTTAAGGTCTAAACTTTATTTTTATTTATTTATTATTATTACTTTTTACAATATATGGTTTGTTTTTTGATGAACGTCTCACTAAGCAGAACCCGTGACGAGACATTCTATACATACACAATTATCAAATCCCGTTGCCAGCAGTCCGCAGGCATAAAAAAACACCCGTTCGTAATGTGTTAACTTCCCTGTGCTAAGATGATGTGTATGGCACCACATTAGATCGATACGGTGTTAATTTGGTCATTAATTGAACGCAAGGATTAGTTCTGCGGTTCAGATTCTTGAGATGAAGAGCGGGATATATTTTAGGGGGTGCAGATAACGAAAATGAGTTCACAGTGAAGGACAATACTGCTGTTATAAGAAAAGTAATGGAGAAGGAATAAATAGCAGGTGGGAAAAAGATAACACAGGGTCAAATACGCGAACTTGATCTAGCTTGTCTAACTTATACACCGCTAATGTGTGTGTGTGTGTGAGGATATTTAACACATTGATGGCTATGAGGTCCACCGTAGCTGGTAGTGTATTATATCAAGGGACCCATGAGGGTCACTGGTGACCAAAGTAGCCAAAGTGGCCAAAGCAGACCTATCATTCAGTTGGTATTCAGCATTGGCTCTGTGTATTCAGCTGTTTATGGCTCACCAAATGACAAAATGCGGCATTATTGACATATTCTAACAAAGAAACTTTATAATGTTTAAAATCAACTAAATGCATTACAAGGTAAAATAACATATGAACTTTGAATCCAGCAAAATCACATTTTGTAAGTACTGTGTATTTTCTTAGCAGATACTGGTGAAACACTTAAACCACGAAATTTTTTCAAAAAATCTGTATATGTATCTAAATAACCTAACTAGAATGCTTAAAAATAAATAACATATAATTTTCAAAAGCATATTACCGAGTATGTGTTAAAATTGGTGACAAAAGTATTAACAGCCTTTGAAAATCACAACATACAAAGGTTGCGTTTTTTGTAAAGTTTTTTTTTCAGGAGTTGTGAGTACATACTTTTATTCTTCTTACCCTCACCCACACCCAATGTTGCATAGGGAACTGTATCAAATTGATACAAAATTAAGTTGATTGTTAATTGTAAGATGGCAAGGTGATCAGTCTTATGCTTTAGGTACCAGTCGAGGGTAATATTGAATAAATATTAGAGTGAAAAAATCACTCTGCCTCCGTAGTGTAATGGTCAGCACGCTCGGCTACCATTCTGGAGGTCAGATAAATACCCAATAACTAATGTAAAAAAAAAACTTTATAAATGATAATGTATCTTCTTCTTTTCAATTCAATTCAATTCAATTTATTCAATAATTAATATATACATTACAAACAAACATTTAAGGCGTATACATTAAAAAAACAAATTAAAAATTACGCAAGAAGACTCTTGTTAAATGTGTAGAAGAATCTCGCTTCGGAAAACTCCTTCGTACACATGGAACAGATCAATATCCAATGTGATATTGTTCAACATAGCGGTAGCTCTTCCTACAGGCATAACCATCGGCAGGTTGGTCCTGTGTATAGGAATGTGAAACAATCTATGCCGACGCTGTCTTAGGTAACTATCGGGAACATACAGACCAATGCTCTGGATAATTTCAGGATTATCGATCATACCGCGCAACAATCGATAAAAATGCGTAATCAAATACACATTCCTTCTAGTCTCTAAACTATTGTAGCCAAGCATACCCTGGAGAAACTGGGTCGGGTAGAGCCAAGGATAATAGCCTCTTCTTCATCTACCTTCAGTTTTGTGGTAAGCGTGTTTTATTACCATGCTGTAAATCCTTGGTTAAATTCCCAGGAGAATAAAAATAAACAGTAAAAAGCGATTTTCACTCTTATATTTATATTTATTATCACCCTGGACTGGTGATCTTGCCTCTAAGATCTAGAGCAGTGTTCCACAAAGTGTGTGCAGCAGCACACTGGTGTACCGTGGAGATTATTTGGTGTGCCGCGGAAAAAAGTCTAGTTTTGTGAAGATAACACAGTATTATCAACAATTGCTACAAATTTTGACTGCCTGTGCATCACATTTTGTATTAAACATAATATGTTAAACATACATATCGCTCACTCCTTTCAAGAACGTCATAAATAAAAAATTGTCCATTTTCAGTTGTGCATGTTTTTGGAATACCCAAAAATGTACTAAATCCCAGCAAAAGAGGCATATTTATAACTTAATATTTACCCGCTACAGGGCAGAAAGTATTCTTTTTGCGTTTTGAAGAAAAGGTATTGTTTAATTATTTTTTTTTAAATATACTAAATATTTTTCAAATGGAAAAAAAACCTTCAGGTTTTACCTGAGAAAGAAAAAAGATCTGTTTGCACAGTAAAAAGTTCAGGCTTGATAGTTATTTTTAATACATTTGATTATATTAATATATTTAACTTTAAAAATTTCTTGATTTGGCAGGTGTACCTTGAACAGAAAAAGTTTGCGGAACACTGATCTAGAGCACCCTATTCATGCATCATGCAGATAAGGGTTAAAAGGAGAAGGACACAATGAGTTTTAAAATAATATTACAAACTTACAAAAAATTAGGTGTTTTCAGAAGTCGTCTGCCCCCTACTTCATGTGGGAAAACATCTTCAATAAAGTAATATATATGTCCAACTGCCATTCCCATTAGATCCACCCATATTGCATTTCCCAGAAGAACAGAGAATCCAAACAGGACCCATGGTAAGTACGGTGCCTATAAAAAAGTACACACATTACAATATTAAATAAGAAACATAGGCCGTAAAAAAAAAAATAATAAAAAAAATTGTTCTTTCATTAATTGATACGGCAGTCACCTTGTGATAATATTTATCCATTTTTAATTTAAATTTCACTCAGTAAACAAATATTTCTTAAAATCTATTGTGAAACATGTTTTGAATTTTTAAACACCATATACGGTGTTTGAAAATGATGCAGAATGCATCGAAACCCATGTTTTTTTTAAATAGTGGTATTACGAAGTGAAATTTTAATTTAAAAAAAAAAATATATATATATATATATATATATATATATATATATATATATATATATATATATATATATATATATATATATATATATATATATACAGGTCAAATCTCTTTGTAGCGAATACCGAAGTAACGAAATTTCCAGTATAACGAATCTGCAATTCGTCCCCGGTAAACTTCCATATAAAATGTACTGCACCAAAATTCAATGTAGCGAAGCCGATCTCAGAATAACGAACTTTTTTTTTCAAAATTTTAAAATTATGTTACCATTTTACATAAAATTTCTCCGAATTCAGTTTGTTTTTGGCACTCGGTGACTAAACACGTGTTCAAAAGTGACCGCTGGTGAGCGTAACACGTGTCGTAAACGTGATAAATCTCCAAGTTTTTGTTTTTGTTCGTACGTACCTACTTACCTACTGCTGTACTCATCCTTTGTGTTCCGGCGATTCTTAAACTTTTCAAAAACAATACGTCATTTATTTTTGTGTTAATTCAAAATGGACAAAAAACGAAGGCAATTCACGTTAAAAGAGAAATTAAGTATTTTGGAAGAAATCGACTCTGGGAAGAAAAAGAATGAGGTTGCCAAAGCACATGGAATAGCACCTTCTACTCTTTCAACCTTTTTAAAAGATCGAAAAAAGATAGAAGACCAGATTAAAGAAGTTTCAATGGGACCACAGAGAAAGAAGATTAGAGGTGCATTGAATGATAATGTGGATAAGGCCACATTCACATGGCTTCAAAATGTGAGGTCTCAAAATCTTCCCGTGAATGGACCATTGATTAGAAAAAAGGCATTGGAGTTTGCCAATATGATGAATGTTCAATCGTTCCAGGCAAGTGTCGGATGGCTCAACAGGTTTCGAGAACGGTATGGAATTTTATCTAAAGCTATTTGTGGAGAATCTAACAGTGTCCCACAAGAACGTGTTGCGGAATGGCGTGAAGGCGAAATAAAAAAAATAATTGCGGAATATGACAGAAGTAACATTTTCAATGCTGATGAAACTGGCATATTTTACCAATTGCTTCCTCACCGTACTTTAACATTCAAAGGAGATCCATGCAAGGGGGGCAAAAAATCAAAGGTTCGATTAACCGCATTATTTTGCTGCAATGCTTCAGGTACGGAAAAGTTGAAACCGTTAATAATAGGAAAATATGCAAACCCTCGATGTTTTAAAAACGTGCAATCACTTCCTTGCGATTACCGGGCAAACCAACGTGCCTGGATGACGCAGCATATTTTTAACGAATGGCTGATAAATCTTGACAGAAAAATGAATTACGAAAGAAGAAAAATCCTTTTGTTAATCGACAATTGTTCGGCCCATACGTTAACCTGTCAACTAAAACACGTACGAGTAGAATTTTTTCCTCCCAACTGCACAGCATTATTGCAACCGATGGATTTGGGCATCATACGCGCCGTAAAGGTGCATTACAGGGGTCATTTATTAAGCAAAATCCTAGCGAACATGCATTCTGAAGAAGTAAAAAAAATCGACGTGAAAGAAGCCTGCGATATGATTTGTGCTGCATGGTGGTCTGTAAAGGAGTCCACAATTTACAAATGTTGGGACAAATCGTCAGTGATTGAAGGTACCTATGTGGATACTATCGACGAATCACTGGAGATTGAAAATGAAGCAGAAGAAATTTATAGATCGGTAGTTCCTGTCTCTGCTGGTGTCTGCTTCCAAGATTATATCGAAGTAGATAAAAATGTGGTTGTTGCAGGCGAGCTGACGGAAAAGCAAATCGTTGAAAACGTACAGAACATTGAAAACGAATCTTCAGCGAATGAAGATGAGAATGAGAATGAAGCTATAATTGTTCCGCTTGAAGCGAAGGTTTCCTTAGTGGAAGCATTAAATGGACTGAAGAATGTTCGGGGTTACTTAAGCAGCTGCAGAAACGTGCCCGAAGATGTTTTCAAAAACATTTGTAACATTGAGAAGTCCATTTTTCAAGCCGCCAAAGAAAATTCTGTCCAAAAGAAAATTTCCGATTTTTTTATCAAAAAATAAAAACCTATTTGAACTTGGTTTTTAATTCACCTTTTTTTACTTGCTTATAAATGTCTTTTTTTGCAATAAAGTCTCACAGTTTGAAAATCATGGTTTCATTTCACTCGTGTCCTGTACTAGGTAGGTATCTATATTCTATTGATCACTGACCGGAAGATCGGGTGTAGTGTAACAGTAATTTAACTTGGGTGGGTATAATATGGCGATAAAATAAATTAAAAATGTGTCATATCCTTTACATCCAGTGTAACGAATTTTCAGTATAGCGAATTTATTTTTTGGTCCCGTGAAGTTCGTTATACCGAGATTTGACCTGTATGTATATATATATATATATATATATATATATATATATATATATGTATATATATATATATATATATGTATATATATATATATGTATATATATATATGTATATATATATATATATATATATATATATATATATATATATATATATATATATATATATATATATATATATATATATATATATATATATATATATATATATATATATATTTCTTTATTTTAAAATGCTATAATGAGCACAAGGAGACAGTCATAAAATATTGTTTATGATGTATTTATCACTACTACTGTAGCAAGCATGGCAGTAAAAATTTTAATAGACCTGTATAATATCATACAAGTTCAGTCAAATATGTATTACTAACCATACTATAATGACATTTCCCTGCTCACAAGTAAGGTGCAAATTCCTCATATTGACAACATGCAAAACCCTTAACACATTGTTGTCGGGCAGGTTTTCCATCAACCCCAGCCCTAATTATACTCAGACAGTCTGCAGCCTAACCTTCACTCTACTAATCAGAAGTAACCGCAATTCCAATCTGAACAATGTTTTTAGCGTCTCTCGAGCTCTACCAAAAGTGAGCAAATGGAATGCTTACAACGCCTCCCGCTCTCTACCAACAGTATGTAAAAGACGTTTTTCAGCTTTTCCCGCAAACAATGTGTTAATTAACATTACATTTATAATTTTGTGTAAAGTGGCACTTAAGCTGTTATATTCTTTAAGTTTAACTTTAACTGGATGCAGAGTCTATGAAGAAAAGAAAGCTAGAGTTTTTGGCTATTTTATGAAGGGAGAAAAAGACAAAGTAATATATATTATATTACAAGGCAAATTCGAAGATAAACGCAGCAAAGGAAGATGCAGTCAGGATGTATATCCTGGCTGAAAAACTTGAGAGTGGTAGCACTATGTCACTGTTAAGAGTGGCTACAGAAGTCAAAATTGTCATGATGATTGCCTTTCTTCAGTATGGAGAGGCACAATTAAGATTCAGAAAAAAAGTACAGTGTTTTGTATTATGGACTGAGAAAGGACAGAATGCAGTATATTTTACTTATGTTGAATGAAAAAGGAAAAAAAGTTGTGCATTTCAGATGAGTTAGCTGATAGATGTCTCACACTATGATCAGTCGCAACAACTGTCACTAACGGCAATATCACAAATATAAAAAAGTATTAAGAATTTTAAAAAGGTGCTTACCGGGAAATTTAGTCCAAAGAAAGTAAGTCTGATGAACGGGTTCCGTCTTGACCAAATATAAACCAGCATTATAGTGAAGGCTTGCCCAAGGAAAAGGAGATTGACAAAGAATGCAAAGAACTGTATTGTGGTTAAGGAAATATTAAAACACATAAGTCTTCATTCATTTGTCAAAAAGTTATTTTGTTTGCTGTTAAATATCATTATTTATTATGGTGGAGACTGACCGGAGCATTTCGTCGTAACGTAACATCGTAACATTGCTTGCAGGGAGCATCAGCAAGCATCCGAAACTATGGATGGAGCGCTCGGCTCGCTGTACTGACTATACGAATGCTCGCATCGTAACGTGTTACGTTACGACGAAATGGCTCCGGTCAGTCCCTACCGTTAGAGATGCAACAGTTATCCAGTGATGATCCAAATCATTTGTATTTTTTATTACTCTAATTTACCAAATGAAGAAAAACTTGGAAATATGAGAATTAACTAACTAACCATCACGCGGCTTCTCCGCAGGGGTAGGCAGAGGAATAAATCACCACACCAATCTGTCTTCGCAATCAATCTTCAGATCTTTCACATTAATGCATTTCTTCATTATTCTGACTCCTGACCTGACTACGCCCAAGTGATTGAAATGCTTGATTTTTCTATGTTTTCCTTGGTCTTTCTCTGCTTCTATTTATTACCAACTACATTCGCCTCATAAATTTGTTTTACTGTTCTTTCTTAACTCATTCAATTCATGTGCCCAAACCGTCTCAACACACCTTTCTTAATTTTATCAACAATGCTCTTATATCAATCAGCCTTGCATTCTTTCCTTATAACACCATTCGAACATCTATCATATAAAATTTTGGCACACATTCATCTCGGAGAGATCGCATTTTGACTGCATTCAGTCTACTTGTGAGACTTATGTATATTTTTTCTTAGAGTTATAAAAAAAAAATTAGTTATTATTTTGCAAATGGGGATATGTTTGAAAAAAGTCATTGATTGATTCTAATAAACCTTCCTATTTTTACACTTAATGGTAGATGTTTGATTTTCCATATCCAGCGTTGCATGACATGTGTATTCTTTGTAGTATGAGCAGACAAACTTTCACATTAAAAATATACACAAATTTAAGATAAAGATAAAATATCAAAGAATGTTGTTTCACCTGCAGAGAATAATTTAATATCAATACATACTATTGAAACAAATGTTTACTAGTGACATAATAATTGTTGAAATTTCGAATAAATGTGTTTTAAAATTTTGAAAGACATGGCAAGTTCTAATCGTTTCCAGCATTTTTATTTAATATTTTGAAAGCAAAATTTTTTGATGAAAACCATTTTTGAAAAAAAAAAATTTTTACTATAAATATATTTTTTTTACATAAAAAATACATGTATATTTAACATAAAAATTATATGTTAAAATTAAATTAAAATTACATGTTTACATAAGTACAAAATGATGTGACTTCTCCGGCCTATTGAAATGTCGCTATTACCCTTGTAATATTATAAATTTATTAGTTAGTACATTTTGACATCTCAACATTGATGAAGAGTATGGAAGTCTGGGTATTTACAGGACATACAACCTGTCATAGTCTGGGATCACTTTACGCACACGTAACATTCACCACTTTACCCATGATTGACCACCACACACTCCTCAAATTATAAAAAACTCCTCAAACAAAAAAAATACAAACTATAAATATTTTTTGTTTGCATAAAAACTAAGTTTCCTCTTTAATAAGCTTAACACACAACACCAACACATTAACACACTAAGGATGGGTATTTTTACACCTGCGGCCGCTGGCAACGGGATTTGATGATTATGTACATATAGTTAAGACCTTAGCAAAGAGATTGGTATATAATAGTAATATAAAGACATTACACAAGTATAATTCCTTCTTTTCTGCCTTTAAAATGAGGCCGGCACAGAAGGTAAAATACCCTTCGCGTCCTGAAGCATCAATCGACCGAATGGGTAGAAATACTTTTCTAGTCCTTAGTGTGTTAATATAAAAATACTTTTTTTGAGTGTTTTGTTTTTAGTAAAAAAAGGAAGAAATGTTGTCATCAACACTCATCATCAATACTAGTGGTGAATACTAAATTGTGAGTAATAATTTTTTTTTGCACAAATATTATTTTTTTCATTTATACATTCAACTGAGCTCAATCATTTGACCCCTTCGAGCTGTGCTCGCTAACCCTTGATCGAGACTAATATATTCATCCTCCTACGTAAGGGTTCCCTAATTTACTACATTACCTTTGCTTTACCTATGTATTAAGTTTAATTGATAATGATAATTTTGTAAAGGATACGACCATCAGAGAGCCTCCGAATATAAACATCGTAACGAAGTCTGCAGTCCGCCCTCTAAAAGAGCCCTCTTCCAGCATTCGGCAGTAGCGGTACGTAAACACCATATTGAAAAAGAAATTGAAGCCCATAGGACCAAAGAATAAGAAAGATGTGATGATCCTCCATATCTGGTATTCATTGAGTATTAAAATAGGATTGAAATATAACTGAAATGGCGACACCAGGTCCAGTTGCTGAAAAAAGAATAATCAGTCAGTAAAGATCAATTTGTTTACATTGGGCCAATTGTGATGCCAGTTACTAAAGATTATAATGACAAATTACGCATTATAATGACAAATTACACATTATAATGACAAAATTAGTTCAATATTACAAACATATACAGACTATACAATAGAAAACTAAACAAGATAACTCCCTCGTACCGCATAAATAATTATGTATGTTCCCCTGTTATATTTTTCTTAAATGTATAACATGAGATACTATAAACAAACAAAAAAAGAGAGAAAAAAGTCCATCTCCAAGTACAAGAGCTCAGTCTCTTTTTTGGAGAGGCTCAGCACAACTAAAATTATAAGATTGTTTTAAGTAGAAATGTATAGAAATTGTATTAAATTGCATAAAAAAACCTAACTACATTAAATAAAAAACCAAAATTGACATTCACAGTACCGTAGAATAGGGCTACTTGAACTTTGATGTGTTACTTGAGCCCAGTATAAAAAAATATTTAGATTATGGTATGGATCGAAGTATCGTGACAATAAGTGTCACCTGTCAGGGAAACAATGAATCATGTCGATACGTTCATTATTGTAGACCAAATACAGATTTAATTTTTTTTTTGTACTGGGCTCAAGTAACACATCAAAGTTCAAGTAGCCCCGTTCTACGGTAATGTCAACAAACTGACAGAGAACATTAACAATTGCAATACCACTCTAATAAGACATTCTAGCTAATGAACTGGCAACTAACTGGCCTAAATAAAATAAAATAAAATAAAAATAATACATAAATGACTATTTACATAAGGCCAATATTGGCTCGGCTTTGAGGAATGGAATTAAAAATTGGCCTCTTAAATAAATGTCGCGCAGTACATTAAAATTTCACAAACATAACACTATACCGTGGAACTGCGAGATTTGTTTTCATCTCGATTTAAAAAAAAATCATGTGGAATTTCGACAAATGTTGGAATGTCAGATTGTTGGAAAAATAGTATCAGTGTGTAGTAAAAGTCAACAAGAGAACTTGTTGAAAATATTGTTGGCCAATGATTAAAGGCGTAGCAATCAAACAGGAAATTGTGTAAATAACTTAATGTCATCTCTGATTCAAAATATTTTTTTTCGGAATTTGCATTTCATTTGTTGTTTTTAAGCGGAAGCTTAGAAACTATTTTATTAACTAAATACACAAAGAAACCATTTAATTTTTGACAGCTTTTTAACCATAACACAAATGAAAAAACATCTTAAAATCTACCCTGGAGGAACTTATTATTTCTTTATTCTTCTGATTGAAATGAGGTTTGAATTACTACTGTATAGAGCTGAAAAAACCATAAATACTAAATTCGCAATGGACAAATAAAAATATACGTTTTCTTTAAATAAATGGAATATTAAGGGTGTACTTACGACTGCAAAAGTAGTGATAACGCAGGCAGTGGTGTAAGCCCTTGTCACTGTTGGCATTAACAGGTATTCCTGCCGAAACGTCTGATAAGCCATTGTTATACGTTTGTATTCTATTTATACACAACACTCATTTAAAACAAATAATTGCAAAAGCCGAATACATTGCAGACCAAGAATACAACAACGGAACTGTCACTCCAGCAAACGGTGGCAAATTTTATTGGTCCACATATTTTTGTCGCGTAGGATTACTTTTACGTTTGGAAATGGATTTGCATGAATAGAGAATGAATTATTGAACTTTGATATTGGCTCTAAAACTATAAAAATATAATATCATGTGTATCATACAAATTTATACACAACAAATTAGTTTACTTCTTTTTATAAATACTTTTAACTATAAGAAGTTTTTTTAGAAATCGAGATCTCATATATACTCAATGGAGTTGCCAGTAAAATGTTTGTAGAGTTTTGACAGCTACACTTTCCATACAAAATATCTATGGAATTTCAAGAAATGACTTTTCGTTGGCGTTTTCACATCAGAGTTTAGTTTATCAGACTTGCTAATATTTATTTTATTTGATAATTAGTTTAATTTACCCAATAGTTCCTGACGTTAAAAACACCCTAATACTTTCGTGTAATATTGTCAAAAATATGTTGTTGAAGAACTGCTGTTGATTCTGGCTTAACTTTAATTTTTTCTAAGTCCACAACACAATTAACAAAATGGATTACAAAGAGTTGAATGAGCCTCCAGTCGCCCTTAAAGTTATGCGACTAACGCGACCGACACTTATGAGTCCACAGATTGTGACATGTGATGCGAAAGACCTGCCGGGAAACCTTCTTAATAATTACTTAAAAGATGATATTGTGGCAGTCAGAGGGATGGAAACCTTGGCAGCTGGACAGTTTTTGTTATTGCCTCAAAGCTTCGGTAATATATATTTAGGGGAAACTTTTTCATGCTATGTTTGTGTTCACAATGAAACCAATCAAGTTGTCAAAGATGTGTCAGTAAAAGCAGATTTGGAAACAAGTTGTCAGAGAATTCCGGTTTCTACAAATAATTCGGCATGCGTTTCTTTAGGACCCGATGAAACAGTCAATGATGTAATACATCATGAAGTCAAGGATTTGGGATATCACATACTCTTTTGCGAAGTAAGTTATTTGACTTCCATGAACACGTTGTCTTCTTTCAAGAAGATTTTTAAATTTCAAGTAGTCAAGCCTCTCGACGTTAAAACAAAGTTTTACAATGCCGAATCTGACGAAATTTATTTGGAGGCACAAGTACAAAACATTACGACTGGGCCTATCTGCTTGGAGAAGGTTGCGTTGGAATGTTCGCAGCTTTTCACCGTGACTTCGCTTAATTCTCTGGAGGATGGAACGTCTGTCTTTGGTAAAATGAATCTGCTGCAGCCTCAGGGAAGCTGCCAGTACCTGTACTGCCTCACTCCGCAGCCGAGCCTAGCTGCAAACCCTCAGCAGCTGGTAGCCACCACCAACATCGGGAAATTGGACATCGTCTGGAGATCCAACTTAGGGGAAAGAGGTCGCTTGCAAACCAGTCAACTTCAAAGGATGCCGCCGGATTACGGCGATCTGAGAATGTCTTTCGAAGCATTACCGAGCAAAGTAACGCTAGAAGTTCCATTTGATTTTAAGTTCAAAATCGTTAATACCAGCGAAAGACAAATGGATTTAGTTTTAAGTTTAAAATCTATAGACAATTCGGGATTACTTTGGTCCGGGATATCTGAACGCAAAATAGGGTCTCTGGAACCGGGGGGTTCAACCGTGACTTCATTATGTGCTTTCCCCATTACGGCTGGTCTGCAGAATATTTCAGGGATTTCTTTAACTGATTTATATCTTAAGCGCACATATGATAATGATGATATAGCTTCTGTATTTGTAACATAAATATTTTAAGTTTGTTATTGTTTCCAAAGTTTAACTATTACATATCCATTATAATATGTACATCATATACATATGTTAAATATGTAAATAAATTTACTATTGATCAATCATACACACTGTAATGTTTTTCTTATTCCTATGACAAATGAATAAATAATAACCATATTTTCTTTTTCTTGAATGTTTTTCGCAGATATTTTGTGGCACATTTTATAACTTGTCACCATCAGAGTTAAACATTTACATGTTTAACCCTTATGATGACAAGGTTCTTGTCGAAACCAGTTTGAGAAAAAATGTACCAATAAAAAAGTGGTTTTATTTTATAAAACGATATTTTCCATTTATTTATAATATGAGAACAGCATATTGAATGCTATTCTAGATATTAAAAATTTACAAAATAAAATTGGCTGCCATCTTTTGTATTAGAAGCTTTAGTCCACCTGTACTAAATATGAATGTTTGGCAACCATGCAAAGGTACTAGCTTCGATTGCCGAATACGTTCCAAACAATCATTATGAATTGACCAGTTGTGAATATCTGAAAAAGCTTTTCAATGTTTGTTATTACTTTTCACGATTCCTCTTTATGCTTCAATGCATTTCGTTTGGTTCTCTCCAGAATCATTGAAATCAAGGGACATTCAATCTAGCAACATGGTATATTCAAAAATATTTTTTAAACATGTCTTTCCTTCTATAAATTATTTAGACAGTTTATTCCACTGAATTGTTTTAAAATTTTAGAAACTAAAAATAATATAATAGAATTTTACTTATAAAATGTTATTCACATCATAATTCAGTCAATGATAATGATTTTTTCATTAGTCAAATACTATTTTCCCAAAAGACCATCAAGTAAACTTTGACCTCTCCTAATGAACAACAAAACCGCACATAGACCAAATTCTATTGGATATGTTAAAAAGTGAAAATTCCTCTACATTAGGTTTTAAAGAGGGCCGGGCCATTCACGAGTTTCTTATTGAAAAATCTGTCGGTGGCTTAAATTTATGCCGAAATGTCCTTGATGGAAGAGAATCAACATAGACAAGTTAAAGAGTGCCGAAACAAGACTGATTTTTAAGGACACTGTTGGACATGTCCGGCAAGAAGCAAATCTTCATACTATCATTGAATTATTTTGCCTTATAATGGTTCAAAACAATTATTTTTATCTTGTTAAGGGTGAAGTACTGATACAACTAATAAAAATTCAGCAATATCACAGTTTCATAATATTCCAATTCATTCCTGATTGGAAAATTATATAAACTCAAAAATAGGTTCATAATATTTTGACTTGAGAACTCGTATCGCTCACTCCTTTCAAGAACGTAAAAAATAAAAAATTGTCAATTTTCAGCTGTGCATGTTTTCGGAATGCCCAGAAAATGTACTATATCCCAGCAAATGTGGCATATTTTTAACTTAATATTTACCCGCTACAGGGCAGAAAGTGTTGTTTTTGCATTTTGAAGAAAAGGTATTGTTTAATTATTTTTTTTAAATATACTAAATATTTTTCAAATGGAGAAAAAACCTTCAGGTTTTACTTAAAAAGATCTGTTGCACAGTAAAAAGTTTAATAAGTGTCTTGATATTTATTTTCAAAACATTGTATTATATTTTTAAACTTTAAAAACGTTCTCCTGAAAAATCTAGTTTTTTCATTTATGACGTTCTTGAAAGGAGTGAGCGGTATGTGAAAGACAGTATCAATTGAAGGATATATACATGTTCTGAAATTTGAGTAGTGTGGTTGTGAATCACGGGTAAACTGCAACTCCGCCTTGTTGGAAATATGTTTGAACCTTACAAAGAGAAAAAGTTATTGGAAGGATGAAAAAAAACGTGGTAAAATTCAGTTGCACGTAGTAAAAAGAATATCGTGATAGAAAATCACTACAACATGATTACATTACTTTTAAATCTGTACCTACTATGATTATAAGAACATTCTGAGTTGGTATATGAATGTTCTGTTCATGTGCAAAATTAAAAATAAATAAATGTAATAACTATTTCTTTTATAGGAGGGTGGAGGAGTAGGGTTAGTTCCTAAAGGGCAAACCGGTTCATGATAATTTTGAATCCAATTACTGCAGGACCCCATAAATACCCAGATTTTCATATTCTTTTTTTGTCTTTGTTGAGATATCGAAATACGTAGCTAAAATTTTTAAAAATTTTAACTGACTAACTAACCATCACGCCACTTTCCGCAGGGGTAGATGGAAAAAAAAAACCACACCAACCTGCTTTGCACACACCTTCACCTTTTCCAAATTCATACATCTTCTCATACATACCCACTGATTATTTCCGACTCCTGACCTGACTACTTTAAATTATTTGATATACTTGATCATGCAAAGTTTTCCTCGGTCTTCCTTTGTTTAAATTACCAACGTTCAAGATTTTACGCTTCAATAAATTTAAAATTAAGTGGATTACCATCAGATTTAATGCCAACAAAGGAGATATGGTAGAAGATATAATTTCGATATGGGTAGGACTATTTAAATTTCCAAAAGGTTGTTTTTGTTGTTGTTTCGAAATATAAAAAAAGGCAACGGGATTTTGTTTGAAGAGTATGGATTTTGAATGGGAAAGAAAAACAAAGATACGGTAGATAATAAAAAAATATTATATTGTCTATTAAGGTTAGTGATCGGGTACAATTTTCTATGGAGCAAATGACATTTGATTTAGGTATTTCGCATTTTTGACAGTGAGTTCGAAATACTTCGAATTGTAAAAATATTTTCAGGAAATAATTTATATCATTATTCTACATCATGGTTCTCACTAAAGAATTTAGGATTAGCATGCCCATATCGGTTGAGGAGGTAACTATTCGCAATTAACACATTTTAATATGCGTGTATATATTTTGCGTAGAATTCTGACCTTTCTTAGACAACACTGCACATGTGTGATCATATCTATCCTTTGCTGAGTTAAACATACTTAATCAGTCTCGTATTCATCAAGGGAAAATAGTTTTCATTCGCTTGAGTTTCTGTAAAATGAATAATATGGATTTTAAAGCTTTGAATAATTTATATTTTTCAGTATCGTATCGGGCAGTTGTACATGATCGCACGTCACAGCCACGAGCAGTCGGATAATGGCGAGGGAGTGGAAGTTGTAGCAAACTCCGAATGCACTGATCCTGATCATGGGAAAGGACAGTTTACTGAGAAACGTATACATCTATCCAGGTACTGGAATATCCTAAAAGGTCGCACACTCCTGAATGCATTATTTTCATAAGCAAATAAAGAAATACAAATACATCACGTGATAATTGGTACTTTTCTTATTAAAATCTGTACAAAAATAAGGGAGATGGAAAAGAAATTTCTCTATTTAAATTCCCATCGAGATGAAATAGATTAAAATGTGTTAAATTAAAACTTGATTCCATTACTCTTACCATTTTTGGGTCATTGGGAGCTAAAAAATCTAATTTTCAGATTTTTATTATAACTTATTTAATGTGAAGTTTTTATGCAGTGTTCTGGAGAAAATCACTACTGTGCATTAAGATTTGCATATCAATGTACTGCCAAGAATAATTTTATAAAATTACTGGAAAATAGTATATCGGCATGACTACCTAGCAGAGTTCTATGAATAGCGCTCCTATGAATTTTGAGTCAGAAATAACAAGTTGAAAATGAGTGATATGTAAGAAATACCTTGTAAGCTTGCGATCTCTGTTCCAAGTTTGTAGTACGCAGAGCGAGAACAGAAAATTGTATTGCAAATCAAGTCATTCAAATGAAATTGTTATGATGTAAAATGTTGGTTACTTAACACATTGCTTGCGGAAAACACTTAAAAGTGTCTTTTACATACTGTAGGAAGAGAGTAGGAGACGCTTATAAGCATTCTATTCGCTTACTTTTGGTAGAGCGCGAGAGACACCAAAAATATTTGCGATGATCAGAATTGGGTTTGCGGTTACTTATGAGTATATTGAGGGTCAGGTAGAAGACTGTCTTAAGTATAATTAGGGTCGGGGTTGATGATAAAACTGCCTGCAAACAATGTTTTTATATTAAATGCTGGTTTTTAATGAATTTTGCAAATCAGAAGTGAATAAAATTAAAGAATCTAAAACATTTCTTAAAATGTAGATCTGATATTCCTGCTCAATGATGATACCCTATTTTGAAGACTTGCCAGTATTCAATCCTCATTGCTTTATTATCGTTTTGAAATATTTGTTTCTTCAAGCAATTAATTTGCCTTAAAATTAAAATTCTTTTGTTTCCAGTCGTTTACCATATTGGGTGCAATCACTTATTCCTAAAATTTTTTATGTCACTGAAAAGGCTTGGAATTTTTACCCATACACAATTACCGGTAAGTGTTATTGTTCAATTTGCATAATATTTTTTCCTTTGTAAGTACATAGTTCAGTTTTGTACTAAACAATAATTAATTTTAATATCAATATGGGTTAGGCATTACTGAAGTGGCAAACTGTAACATCGGGAATTGGGGAGCTAAAATATACTACAGCAATTATGCTGCTAATAATCCTTACCTAAAAAAAAATATTTTTATTTTTATAATTTTTAATGGATATTCTTCTTGTGGTAGGGACTGACAGGAGCATTTCGTCGTAACGTAACGTCATAACATCGCTTGCGGCTAGAGTTCCGACTATGGATGTAATGCTCAATTCGCTGTACTGACTATGGTATATGAATGCTCGCATCGTAACGTGTTACGTTACGACGAAATGGCTCCGGTCAGTCCCTACCATTATAATATATTTTTTATTTATCTCAAAATATTATACTAATAATCATTTTTATTTTCCATGTCAACTCATTGTGGAAATCCAGAGTACACTGTAAGTTTTTTTAAAGAATTTTTATTCTTATATGCAGTTATAATATTTCTTGCTCATTTTATTTATGTATGTGTTTTTTTTTACAGTGTTCTTTTATTCCAAAGTTCAGCATTTCGATTCAAACAAAATACGAAAACAACAATGGGTCCACGGAAAACGTAAGCTGATATGAGTTTTTAAGCCTTTTATGTTTTTTACATTGACTCTACATTTGTTTGTTTAGAAGTATCTTTTATTTGCACATTGTTTTTTGTTGATGTTTGAGTGCAAAGCTTTGAGTATTTATTTTGCTATTTTAAAACTACCTAGGAAGATTTAAACTCTACATACTTGTCGCACTTATTAGCATACATTTATTTTGTACATTGACTGTCTTTTTTAATTTTCATTATATATTTTTTATAAATAAGATAAATAACTGAAATTTGATACTTAAAAATTAATTGTAAAGAATTTTTATACTATATTTGTGTCTACAATTTTCCTCAAATATGGTCAAATGTAATTTATATCCAACATAGTCTAATTGTGTCTGAAGGAGGTATAACTTCATTAAAAAGAATAAAAGTTTTTTTTACTCAATAATCCTGGATTCATATCTTAGATTCCAAAAAATCCCCATATACATCTGAATAATTTCTGCTATGTTCATCTTTAGTCCGGACATCATTGTTGCCAATTTTTTTATCTAATGATATTATTTCAAGCTTGAGGGGATCAAATTTTAAGTTTTGTTAACATTTTATTATTTTTTTAGTGTTTGGGTTTAGATGAGGAGAGATTGAAAACAAGAGAGGTGGATTGTCTGGATATTGCGTACGATGATATCAATCCCAAACATTACAAAGAATCAGAAGATCCCAAATACTTTAAATCTGTTAAAACGGGACGCGGACCTTTGGTTGAAGGTTGGCAGGATACACAGGATCCCATTATGTGTTCCTACAAATTGGTGGATGCAAGATTCGAGGTGTGGGGATTGCAAACCAAAGTGGAAGATTTTATTCAACGGGTAAGTTCCTTTTTTACATTCGATTTTGTTTTCTACATATTTTTATTAAAATGCAATTATGATATAACAAGAAAAATTGAAGTCTTTTTACTACGCCCATCTTAATTTTAAACCAGCAAATCATTTTTCATTTCAAACAATTTTATTCCATTACAGTAAGTCCTCTACTTACGTGATTTTGACATGATTCGTACTTACAGTCCTCACTTACTTCGGAAGTAAGTGAGGACTTAGTAGAGTACTTACTGTATTCAATATATTTGTATAAGTAAACTGAAATATAATTGAAATAGTCAATCAAAATTGGGGTAAGTGGTTATTTTGCTTGAAAGAGGTATAAGTAGGTACCCAAGTATATATTTTTTTATGGTTGAAATAAAATAAAATTTAATTTATGATTCAGTCATAGACAAGAAACAAACTTTTTAATAGTAGTCGTTTCATAATCGAAATGACAGCGTTTGAAATACGTCAATAATCGAATAAATCCAATGAATATGTTTTTTTCAATATCGTTTTCAATCAAAGAAAATAATGCCAACTAGAAGTACAAAGTTACTATCAAATTAGTTTGACTGGCCAATATTAAGAGAGGCAACCAAAACATTACTTTAAAACCTATTTTTTGGCGTCCTTGAAGATCTGCGAAATATCAATTCTGAGAGAATCGAATAATCTTTTCGAAATATTTCCCTTACAAAATAATCGAAATGTGTCGGTTATTTTAATAATCGAATAATTTAGATTATTTTGATATTTCGGTCACTTTCATTCGATGCTACCATTTTTGACATTCGCAGATTGGCGATCGATATTGTTTTGTTTTTATCATGGATGCAATATGGAATTCGTGTAATGTGTAATTTATTCATTTTGTACTTGGATACCGGCCTGACAGCGACTGACAGTGTTAGTGATAAATGCGAAATATGATTTCGTCTGAAAAGAAGTGCCAATAATACTAATAAAATAAAATATCTATTCATAAACGTTTCCGAGATATTCTACGATAAAGTTACTACTTGGGAATAAATAATATTATTCGAATGAAAAGTGACAGTGATTGTGATAGTAATTCAATCGCGGTTTAATTTTTGCACAAGTTTTGTGTTTAAAAATGTCTGCTGAAAAAATAATTACATTTCAACCGGAGAAGAGGAGTGAGTTGGAATTAGAAGTCAAGTATTTGGAGAAAGATGTTGAAAAACAGGAAAAAAATCAGCAGCAGCAGCAGCCTGCAGGGGACAACTGCTTCTTCTGCCCGTTTTTATGGACTTACAATCCCACGCCCGGTCACAATGCCCACTGCTGCGTGTGTTGCTGCGGAGGTTGCGAGGGCGACTGCTGCGGCTCTTGCGATTGCTGCAGCTGTGACAGTGACTGCTGTACCTGCGATTGCAGAGCTTCTGGTGATTGCGGCGGCCAAGGCTGCAACGATTGCTGCACTTGCGAGGGTGACTGTTGCGGAGCTTGTTGTGACAACTGCCATTGTGGAGGCTGCGATCTAGATTGTTCCAATTGTCTATAAATTTAATGTACTTTTTAATAATATTATTTTTATTCCAGCTTGACTTAGTGATGGGTGCAATACTTAGTCAGCCAAATATGTTTTACAACTATAGTATTATAAAATGAAATTAAAATATTGAAAATAATCGTTAATTTAAGCTATCGATGGATTTATAAGCTCACTGATGAATTTACGATCTCTGAATGTTGTTGATGAAGTTGCCACTCGATGTTCAAGGTCATTGATTGACTATTAAGCTCACTGTTAGATTTCCAATATTGCTGCTCGATTTTCAAGGTCATTGATTGATTATTAAGCTCACTGATCTATTACAAGCTCACTGTTCGATTTCCAATCTTTTTGATCGATTTTCAAGGTCATCGATTGACTATTAAGCTCATTGATCAATTTCCGATGTTGTTGCTTGATTTTCAATGTCATTGATAAAGCTCACTGATAAATTTTAAAGCTCACTGATCAATTTCAGACTTACTTACTGAGTTGCAACTGTTTTAACTGAAGAAAATTATCATACTCGTTTTACAGGAGTAAGCTCATTTTTTCACGCTTCACAAATCATAAATTTAAATTAAGCTATACTTTTTTCTTATACATTTTAAATAAGTTTTGTTTTTATAATATCACAATAGTGTATGAATTGTTATTTTATATTATAATTTATCATATCGATCAATTTATTTAACATATATATGTGCTTCCCGTAGGGTTAGTCTTATTAGTAATTATATTTTTATTGTTAATACGCGAATCTTTCTTTAACTCATATATTTCAATTGAAACATCTTAGACATTTTACAATTTTGTTGTGAGTTTAATGGGTATAGATCTTGGTAATGATATTTTGAATGTAAGTATGTTTAATGATATTGTATCATTGCAAAATTGAGGAAAAACCTGTTTTTAATATAAAAAATATATGGAAAAAATATACATTGTTGGATAGTAGGTTTTTATACTTTCTATTTTGCTTGGTTCCAGATGTTTCTGTATAAAACCACTTAAATTAAAACAGGTTTATATTTTAATTTCAGACATCTTGAATTGATTCGCCTTTTAAAAATAACTTACGTGATAATTTTTTTTTCGATAATAATCTTTTATGATTCTTTAGATGATAGTGATAGAGATTCACAGACTAGTCAGTTTAACAGTTATACTACAAAATAAATCTAATTTACTCGAGTTTTTTTTAAACAAACATATAATATAATATTTTTTTTATAAAACGATTCATGTTTTTTAATTGAAAAATTGCAATCAACGACGCAGATAAACAATTTTGTACTTATTTATTTCTATTTGTAGTTTTTTATTTTTAATCATATTTTATAATCACTGGTTGATTATGATGCAAAAATAATACCCTTTTCTTTGGTTCCGGTAGGATAGTGTATATTTTCACTTTGTAAACAATTCCTGCTTTTGGGAAGCCCTTTTTTGAAAATAATCATAACCTTACTGATTGGAAGTCGGCCAGTCGGTGCATCTGTAATTACCATATATACATTTTAAATTTTGTATTTTTTTTTAATTTAATTTAATCTATATATTTTTTTAAACGTAAATGTACACACATTTTCTGCATTTTGGCTCTTTAGGCGTAGCCTGTGTTGAGCCGAAATACTTATATGTGGTAAAAGTTCCTTTTTGTATTTGGACAAGTTTTTATGATTGAATTTATTCTTCCATTTTACAATTTAGATGTAGAAATGTTTTAATATTAAATATTCTCCCCTTTTTTAAATTTGTTTTATCTATATTTTAAGAAATATATCTTAAATACAATGTTTAGTAAAAAATACAGACGTTAAATACCTATTATAATTTTAAATATATTCATTGAACATTCCCCAGCAATGCATTTTAATACTGAAATTTGTAGATGTTTTTACAAGTTTTCTTTATATTAGTCATTATACTTAGTATCAGACTAGGTACTCATATAAATATATCCTTATGTTAACGCATTGTTGGCGGCTGGTATTTTTCATCAACCCCGACCTTAAGTAGTATACTAATTAGGGTGGTAACCACAAACTGAGCTCTGATGTGTACAATATATTTTGGCGTCTCGCGCTGTGCCAAAAGTAAGCAAATGGAACGCTTATAAGCGACTCCCGCTCTCTACCAACAGTATGTTAAAGACACTGTTAAGCGTTTCCAGCAAAAATGACTATTTAATGATTAGTGATGCCACCGTGTATGAAATTTAATGTATATTTTAATGAAATTAGCTATCTCCTGTGGCATAAAGATATTATCATTATGGTGCCAAGAACATTATCACTGACTAATCAATGTTTAAGTATTTTATTTTTACCTCTCCGGCATTCAAATACTACATGATTCACCTATATCAGTATAGAAATGAGTCAGTTTTCATTAATTATTATTTGTACTTAGCTTCTAATATTTTAAATCACAAAAATGACACATACTCATCTATTTATTATTAATTACTTTGCTCTAGCGATTTTGCAGATTCTATTTTGTTGAACATGATCAATATGTATATTCTTCTCTGTTACATTTTAATCATGAAATAAGTGTTTAGAAAATACATGTTTAGAGTTAAGAAAAATGATATAAATATTTGCCAACTATATAAAGTAATTATATGGTAGATGGAACTTCTATAATTATTTTTTTGATGGATATTTGCTGTACAAAATATACATATATTCTTCGATGATGTTTAATGTTTTACATGCATCAAAATTTAATGTTGCAATTAAAAATAAGTTAATTACAGTAACCTTGTGCCAAAATATATTTGTTATTATAACAATAGAAATTATACAATGCCGGCATACCTACATGAATACGGTGTTGCACCAATATGGATGTTGATGGCGTGGTCTTGTATTTCATTCTTTACTTGGTATCTTAAATGACTCACAATGTATTAAGGTGTATTTTTAGAATTAAATTGAGGTATTGAAACATATATTTATATATTACGTATTATTATTCTAAATAATTATGTGTATCCTATCATTAATCCACATTTCATTTTACTGTATACTGAGTGATACATTATATGAGAAATTTGATATATTAAATATATGGTGTCGAAATTGTTGATAGTACTGTGTACACACTTAAAATATTGTGAATACTGGACTTCCTTATATGTACCTGATAGTACATCGGTGGTTGGAGCGCTACATGTAGCGCAGTCAAGGGATAACTGGAGAAAAGTCATTGCTTCCACAAGGATTACAACCTTCAGTAATGAGGAATGAGATGGAGAAGAAGGGTAGTACATAGAGCATTGCATTGTATTGATGCGCTATTTTCTTGATCACAAGTGATCAAGTAATCTCACTTATACCTTTGATGGTACATTGACCCGTCTCGGAATAAACCAGACTTACCTACACTGTAGCCAAATACGTTAGTATACTCCAGGAATATGCAGCGAAGATGTAGATTACTGAGTAATTATACTCTAATTTTTTCATTTAATTTTTATATAGATTTCTATCATGTTTCAATATAAGCTATTCAGAATATTATTATCTGCGCTATTAATCAAAATTTTCTTAGTATATAAGTTATCCTTGATCCATTCCTATATCTATAAATCATGATATCTTTTAAGAAATAAAGCAAATAGATCTGATTAATAAATAATTCATTTTATAATTAAAGATATTTTATACCGATCAAAGTATTACTATTATATTTCCACAATTATTTATAATAATATATTATGAATTTAAAAAATCTATATACTTAATGGTAAAATACAAATCGTCTTAAAAGAGAAATAAAAATGTTCAAGCCGTGATATTTTTTTATTTAATTTTATAAAAGGTTATTTTAAAAGTACATATATAATAGGTTTTTATAAGGATCATTACTGGTATCAAATTTTACTACTAAATGTTATATTTCTTGTTCAAGTACTATATTCGTTAAATTTTTTATTTGTTGATTGTTTTTAACGTTTTTATATATGTTCCTCCACAGATTATTTTTTAAATCTAAGGATTCTTAAAGCAATTCGTGTTTCACTATAATATGTATAAAGATATGTTGTTATTCAATGTTTATAGCATACATTGATGTATTATATTTCATTGAAATGATTAGTAAAAAACATTTTCAAGGTGAATGCATTGCCAATACATAAAATAATTACACAAAGCATTCATTCCAATTTTAACATTCTTAAGTTTTTTAAAATTAAAAATCAAAGTACTTTAGTGATGCAAACACCACCCAATTATTTGTCTATCCGAAGTAAATATAGGATTAGTGTTTATATTTTCTTATCAATTGCTCCTTTTCTTTGCACTTTTATGGGTCGATCCATTGTATTATTTCCCCCCTTTTTCGCTCATACATAGTTGCTCAAAAGCTATTGTTTATTACAAAATATTCATTTGTTCGTTCTTTTAATGTATTTTGTTTTATATAAGGGAATTCGCGGTTTCTTTGAGAAAATTTTTTGTATACATATTCTTATGTATAATTAATGCGTAAAAATTAAGATACGTTCCATATATTTAAGAATTATATATTGTGTTATAAATGTATGTTCTAGTATATAATAAATATTTAAAATACTAAAATTTGTTTTATTTGCATTCTAAAAAATTGTGTAACATATTTTTACTTCATGTAATAATTTCGTGTTTTACTAAGTTTAATATAAAATAAATGGTTGTTGAAAAAATTATTCCCTCAAAAAAAAAAAAAAACTACTTTTGTACCAATTCATTGATAATGCTATTTTATCAATGGACCTATATTTTTAATGGTTTTTGAATTATTTGCAAATTGATTTGAAGAATACTGTAACTATTGAATCTGCAAAATTTTACATTAGAATTAGCGTACTGACTAAATTAATGCAAAAATCAAGTTTTTATTTTAAATCAGTGAGTTGGATTGTGGTCCCATGGTTAGTGTAATGGACTCCAGTTTAATGGAGTTTCTAGGTTCGAACCCAACAATTTGTAACATTCCTGGGTTTCCTTCTTTATTCTTATGTATTTTTAACATAATAATTAAAAAAAAGTAATTATTATTTAAATTATTGGTTTTAGGGTATCCGAGATATTTTGTTACTGGGACATAGACAAGCGTTTGCTTGGATCGATGATTGGATTGAGATGACCATTGAAGACGTTCGACAATATGAAAACGAAATGCATTCCATAACCAATGATAAGGTTTGTATAAATCATATATTGTGGTGATGCTATCATAGATACTTGCTTAAACTTTCTGTTGGATTGTCCTTAACCTTTTAACTGCCGGCAGCTACATGTATGGCGGTACCCAGCACGCCGCGAATTTTACGACAAAAATAAAACCTTCTAAACATATCGTTATTGAAAGTGTAGTAACGTTTATTTATAAAACTTGCCAAATAAATGATGACCGCGCCAGTCGTGCAGTCATTTATCCATAATTATAAAATTAATTGTTCATGGTGCAAGGTTGTAACAAAATTTGTCATAGAAAATATGAAAACTAAATTATATGTCAAAAGTAATTGTTTATGTTAGTTTAATATTAAAAGTATACGCACACACTATGATTTAAAAAATTTTCAAATAAAAAATCATCAGAATCGACACTACAATCACTGTCATCAGATTCGGCAGTGACGGCAACTCGGGGATTATTGGACAACCCTGAGCGCCATCAGTTGTTCTGACAACAAAGCTATCTTTAATTTACGTTTAAAGTGGTAAAAACAAATTCTGTTTCAATTCTACGTACGAAAAAATATTCTCAATAGATGTCACTATGCGTTCAATATATTTGTACTTTTTAAATAATTGATTTTCTTCCCATTTAAAATGGCGCGTCTTAAGACGTAATTTTTGTATGAGCGGCGCTCCGATCACAGAAAATTATGCGTCTTAAGACGCTTTTGGCAGTTAACCGGTTAAATGAGTCTGGAATGAAGGATTTTTAATAAGAATGTTTTTTCTTCTTCATGTTTGTAAGTTATCCAGCTCCTAATTACATATTTAAGGTTGCCCTAACAAAATTCGGCTTTTAATATTTTTTATTCCGTTCTTTAAGTTATAATTAACTACCAGTTCATGTCAAATATAAAATATGCTTTTTTGCTCAGAAATATGCATTTATTTTTCTTAAATTATTTATTATGCTGATTAAAATGTATTGTACTTAGGATGAGACCAAGTATTAATATCTTTATTGAAGAAGAAAATTATTTGCTATAACCACTCACCGAGATTTTTATCTACTGGTTTCGAGATGTATTCGTCCCCTCGTCAGGACAATCACTACACCAGCATGGAAACAATACTACACGTCACTACCATAGCACTATTCGCACACTTACAACTACATAAAATATTAATCACACCCGTTTTTGGTCGACTTGAGGAACAACATGCAGTAAGAATTGTATAACAACATGCGCTAAAAGCCGAGGTCTAACATGCAAATTTTGTGTAGTTATAAGTGTCTGAATATTACTATGGTAGTGATGTGTAGTATTATTTGCATGCTGATGTAGTGCTTGTCCTGACGAAGAGATGGGTACGCCTCACATAAATCTCAGCGAGCGGTTATATACTAACATTTTTATATACTATCAGTGGCGTGCACAAAGAATTAATTAGGGTAGGCAGTAGAGGTAGGTAGTAAGGTAAGCCAGGTACTACTTACTAGGGTAGGCAGTAGAGGTAGGTAGTAAGGTAAGCTGGTACTATTTAGTGGGGTAGGGTAGGTACTGGTTGCATTTTTAAATACTACGCGAGTAAGTTAAGATAGGCACTGCTTTTCTGACTATATGCAATGCCCGCCCCTGTATAATGTATCATCTTCTTCTTCTAACCCTTATGCGCACCCAATAATGCATAGGGCACTGCATCATATTGATGCAGTGTTATCTTGATATAATGTATACTAACGTAAAGGTATAATGTATACTTTCGTAAAAAAGTGAATATTATATATTTTTAAATTTCTCTTTTCTATATTTTTATTTATTTTTATAAAACCATTCGCTAGTAATGTGTAATGTTTATGACATAAAAATGACCATTTTATTTGATCTTTATCAAGATTTTGTACTAAGATACTAAGTAGATTTTGTAAGTTCATTATTTCTTTTTTTAGGTGAAAGCAGCATTGGAAGCAGCGAATGCAGAGTCCAGCGCAAGTGGAGATGCGACTCCCAAGACGCCCAGCTACGGTTCTTCGAGAGGGCCGAGCACCCCCGCTACACCCGTCACCCCCAAGAGCCCCTCTCAAGAAGCCAAATCTTGGTTCTCCTGGTCCTAAATAGCCAACGTTGGCTTCAATTTCCCATAAATATTCAAACCATTACAAGGAATTTCAGTGTAGCCAAAGGTTCAATTCTAAACTCATCAAATTTTTGTTTTTTTCTTTTTGTATATCGTTGTCATACAGGAGAAAGTGAC
This sequence comes from Brachycentrus maculatus, assembly GCF_059751285.1. Lineage (NCBI taxonomy): Eukaryota > Metazoa > Arthropoda > Insecta > Trichoptera > Brachycentridae > Brachycentrus > Brachycentrus maculatus. The sequence goes on from NW_028281371.1 coordinate 427,451, forward strand.
CAAGTGCATTGTTTTACAAAAACGTGATCATTGACTATTTGATATATTACTAGCTCAATATTGCCCTGAAAAAATCCCAAAGGATTTGAAAGTTGGAAGTATAATATATTGACTTGGTAAAAATGACTAACTGCATTGATGTTTATTTTCTTGCCAAGCAAAAGTGATTTAAATGGCCCCCCTGAACATTTTACGTTTTGGTAGTTGGTCACTTTCTCCTGTACGACTACGATATTAGGGTCTCAACATTTTGGATGTGTCCCAAACTGTTGTGAATAAAATTACTGGTCAAATTATAAGCTTCATAAAAGTGAAAAATCATGTTTTCAGGCGTCTCCCAGTGTGTAAAATAACTTGGGAAGGATCTTGCATCCAATTAAAGTGAAAGGGTCTCTGCTAAATAAAAAGCCTTCTCAAATCAACCATAGAGACTGCCGCAAACTCGCACATGAAGCTATGTATGAATTACACCATATATGTATATGTATGAGAACGAAAAAAAAATTGTGTGTTTAAAAAAAAAATTGTATTGTGGTTGTCAATCATGGGTAGTATGGTGAATGGTACACATTCACCACCCTATGACAAGTCATAAGATCTGTATATACCCAGACTTCAATATTCTTTTTTATCTGTTTTGAGATGTCAATAATATTTGAGTTTTTTAAAAGAGATGCATTTGCATGAATTTATTTATATTACAAAATGTAATGTAAAGTACAAATACCTCTATGTGGATTTGAGTGACCTATCTTTAGCTAAGGTCGTACAAAAGCTAATAGCACAATAGCTAAGTAGCGCAATAGCTAAGGTCGTACAAAATATCAGTGTATTTAGTGTAGTTTATCTGTAGTTTAGTCTTTTGTCTTAAAAATGGACCTGCGGCTAAATACAGTATACATGATTTTTTGACCATTAAATAATTAGTGCTTTTTGGCATGATTTAATTGGTTCTTTATACAGCTGTCCATCGGTGTTTGCTCGGGTTATGTTCCTAGAAAATATTGCAAATAATGAAACTACCCTACTAGTGAGGTATGCATCTACGAGAACTGTTTTGATTATTATATTACTCATGCTTATACTGAGGGACTACTGCACCTTATAATAAACACTGAAATTCCTTATTTCAGTATTAATATGTTCCCTATTATGAAGCAATAACTTACTTCGTAAATTTTGTATTTTCAGCCTGCTTGAATCAAGTCACTTATTACATTATAGTTACGCTTATTCAAGTATATTGTTTATCTATCATTATTTTTTAACTTACAGGACACAGCTCAAGCAAATCGTGTTTTTGAATTGCATAAATTTGCAATAGTCATTACGTGTTCTATTTCATAAAACTTCTTTAAGTTTTTTTGTTAAAAAAAGCAGTTATGTATAATTATTATGGAGCATTAGATTCTAAGACTTTGTTTGCATTTTTATTATTGTTTTTCTTAAATATTTTTAGGCGTTTGTGAAATGATAGACTTGTTAATTGCAATAAATTTAAATGGACCATTAGTGGCAAATGAAATATGCACAGAAGTGATATGAATTTATATTCTAAATAATTTCAAAGCCTTTTTGCGGAAATAGCAATAATTGTAAGAATGCAATATTATCCGTTAAAGAAAAAATTTAATTGTGATAATACACTTTTTTGTTGTGTGGTTTCAGTAATTTTACCGCTATTACGCATATATTAATGTGTTCTGAAATTTATGGAGGCCTTGAAAATATATCGAAGTTAAAATATGGTAAAATATTTAATACTTTATAAATGTTGTGCAAAATTTGTAGGAAAATATATCATTGTGTGATTTTATTGTAATATATAAGTTTACTCGAGCGCTTATATGATTAGGTAATTAATATTTTGGTGTTGTAGTGTTTTATGCGTCTTTTGATCTCTAGTCTTTACTTGGTGTGAAAAATTAACAAGAAATAAAGAATTTAGAATTTTAGTAGAAATAAAGGGTTTCGTGCCGACATATAGTAGAAATCATTAATTTTTAAATGATAGTCGTGCACGTCTGAAGAAATCTATATAATAATGAGAAATTTATGAGAAAAATGCTTATGTAACTCTAGCGATCAGCCTATTCAGAACATGATTTTTATATAAACATGTTTCATTAACACTTTTCATATAATGCATATCTGTCATGATGTTGGAAGGATAATTTTTGTTGCCATTGATGTTGATTAGTATAGTATACAAAATTCATCTGCAATTTCGCATTTATTTTTCACAATAATAATTTTTGTTAGATTTAAATTTATTTATTATTATATTATTTAATTAAAAATTAACACCATCAAGTCTTATCCATAAAAATATTGCTTACAATATGTAATGTGTTCAAAAAGTTCTTTATAGCCACTGAAGAATAATGAGAAATGAGAATTTTAAATAAAAATATCTGTATTTTTATGTTGCACACAAATATTTCAATTCAGTACTATTTTCAAATAAGCATAAGTGGCTTTTATTTAAAAATAGTAATAAATTTGCAGCAGAGTTTAAATTGAGCCAAGAACTTCTGCAAAGAGTCTTGACACTGACTGCCGGACTATATCCAGACTTAATTTGTGTTGCTTTAATTATTAAATGTAAATGTAGGGTGATTATTGTTCCTATTCTTGTTTTATACACTCATTACATCTTCTTTGACACCTATCCGCACCTGATTATACATAGGGCGTCGGAACGCATTGATGCAGTGTAACACAGTGTCAATTTTACATCTTATACTAGATTTAACTTTGTAGCATATTGATGTAAAAGCGTGATTGCCTTTATTAGCCATTTTTTTGTATTTGACAAGGAGATTGCGGGAGTGAAATCCCGTATGTTTGCTTCCAAATAATGAAAACAATATGTAGTTTTCCTTCCAAAAAATTGCTTGGTTATGTTGTTATCGATTTGGGAGAGTGTTTTAGATATTATTATACAGTACTTAGTGTGTGATTGTTAGTTGATCAATTTGAATTATAAGTAGTTCGTGCATGAAAAGTAGATATAGAAAAAACATTAGTCAGATAAAGTTATGAGTGAATTATTATGTTGAAGAAATAAAACACGGTTTAATAAATAGTTTTACGTAAAAATACTTATATTTACTCTCAACAACGAAACTTATGGAATGATGTTATATTTAAGGAAATTCACAGATGATCAATTTTTTTTAAATCAATTTAAGAAGCCTGTACCTATTTATTTGTTCATTGTGTTATTTGAACCATAAATCAATATTTTTTGTTTTGTTTTTTATGAGCATCTTGAGTTGTATCAGTATATAATATTTAGTTGTAGAATTATTCACAGAAGAGCGATTTGAAACTCATGATATTTTGATTGAACAGTTATAAAAATGCTTGCAGTTTTTTTATACCATTTAATTTTATTTCTTCTCCATAACATATTATTCATATCATAATATTTTAAGAACCAAATATGTCTGAAAGGTAATTTCACCAATATAGGTTATAAATCCATTAATTGTAATATGGGATCAAAAGTATTGTGTAATTACATGTTATAGTAAATCTCATGCGAGTTTAGAATCCTAAATAATTTACAATGTAAACATAATTCCTTAATGTTTACAAAAACAAGGACTTAGTTGTGGTAACAGATATGTTAATTATTTAAATATGTTGTTTTTGTTTTGCACTCTGACTTCAATCACGTTTCTATGTATGTATTACAAGAACACAAAATGAATTTATAAGCCTACCTCTCATTGCGTACAACAAAGATTACAAGAAAACTACAAACTTTTGTAAACGCAGCCTTATAAACTATGCGTATTTTGTTGTTTCTATAGTTTATACATACAAAAATTGTGTTTTAAAATTGAAAGATTATTAATATAGGCCATATATATTTTTTACTCGACTGGCTTTTGATGAAAATGTAACTCGATATTTTTACATCAGAGAATAACCTTTGTTGTAGACACCTCAATTATTTGTTATACATATGTAATATGAATCTAATTCTTTCATATTTTAGTCAAATTGTTATTGGCTAGATGGATTAAAAGTCCCCTTGATTGAATGTGCAAACAATCATTTGTTTTATAATTTTAAACATACATACATGTCGTGCAATATGGTGTAGTAGTCTAAATTTGAATATCATTAACATTATTGGTAACAAGTTTTCTTCAATAAAGTATGTATTTTGAAACGAGAATATAGTGTTTTATTTCAAAATTAATAATGTACGTTGATTTCTTTTTACAAAATAATGATATGTTCATGTCAAGACCATGAATATATCATCATCTTAAATATTAAACATCTGTAATTAAGATATATGATATATTTTCTTGGATGACAAAAACGTATAACATTTTGTAGATTATGAAAGGAGGGGGTGATATATAGTCCTGAACAGATTGATGGCAGCACTTAAATTTGTTCATGATAATGTATAACCTTCCTGAAAAAAGGATATATAACATTTGTAATTTGAGTTAATATATAATTTATTAATTTAATTAATTTCACAACGTCCATGATTTCACAACTCCTGACAGAAAAGTAAGTTAAAAATTTTAAGTTAACTAAACTAAATGAAATCTTTATCAAGCTTACATAGATGACTGTTGTAAACTCATGTACTGTGTCATGAGATTGATCATATCGCTCACTCCTTTCAAGAACGTCATAAATCAAAAAAACTTGATTTTTCAGGAGAATGTTTTTAAAGTTTAAAAATAGAATTCAATGTATTAAAAATAAATATCAAGCCACTTATTAAACTTTTTACTGTGTGACAGATCTTTTTAGGTAAAACCTGAAGATTTTTTCTGCATTTGAAAAATATTTAGTACATTTAAAAAAATAATTAAACAATACATTTTTCTCAAAATGCAAAAACAACACTTTCTGCCCTGTAGAGGGTAAATATTAAGTTAAAAATATGCCCCTTTTGCTGGGATATAGTACATTTTCTGGGCATTCCGAAAACATGCACAACTGTAAATTGATGATTTTTGATTTATGACGTTCTTGAAAAGAGTGGGCGATATATCCAAAATGTTGTAGTCAAATAAGGCTTATTAAACAAATCCTCGACATAAATTCCACTAAGACTTATTGAACTGTAAATATTTCAATGTTTATTGTCAATCGTGTGTCAATGATCACTAAATTCGGCTAATGGCAGGTCGTAAGCTCAAAAGATACCACATAATGCCATAATACTTGCTGATATTAATATAGCATTTCAGCAAAAGAATGGTGAATAGATAACTTGCCAATAAACTTTTATAATTTTTTTTGTCAAAAGGTGAAATGAAAAAAACTTATTAATTTTCATATGTTTATTTTCCATGTATGATAGAATTGATCCACTCCAAATGTAGCGCCACTCTTGTATATACTCCAGGCAGTTGAACGATTCCACACCCCATTCCATAGCTCACTACCCCTTCCAGTACCCCATCACACACTAGTGGGGATCCGGAGTCACCCTATAAATTGAATTGTAGTTATTAATTATCTTGTACGAATGTTGTGAAGTATTATTGCCTATAAATCCCAATTGGCAATTTGAGATGTAATTAAATGTTCTGGATATTTGAATATTCAATCATACTAGTATAATTTTCATATAAATTGGATGTATTCAAATACTAATATTCCAAACAACTTATTATCATTACCAATATTTTGGTAAATTTACGAATGAAAAACATACGTATGTGTTTATTTTTTTTCACTAAAACAGCTGGCATATGGTACAGTATAACAGAGGTTGCTACCCTTTTTAAGACCATTAACTCTTAAGAGATATGATGTATTTTTACCGTTGCCAACTTTTGATGGAGTCAATCATAAAAAAATGGTCGAAAACACAATTCTTTTTATTATTATTTCTACCATAAAAAATTATCTTCTAGAAAAAATATATGGTTTATCTACTGGCAAAAATAGTATAGACAATAAATTGTTGCTAGATTTAAAAAAATGCAATTCAAACTAAAATTGTCCCAATCGCAGGTCAAACCATTGATTTGTTTTAGTCATAAAATGGAATTTTAAATTACCTGACAAGCGTCGGTTCCATTTCCCATGGCGCAAACCATTCCATGGTCTGGTTCAGGAGAAATATATTTCCCTAAAAGATTTTCACAGTCCGCAAGAGAAATTATGTGAACTGTGCCCATATGTAGGATATTGAATGTTACATTAGATTGCATTTCAGTTTTTCCATATCCATAAACGTTGCAATTTCCTAGAAAAATACACTTAATTAGTTTATAAACCTCACCAGAATGGAGTTCACTACAAATCCTAAAACAACTACTACTAGTTCTACTACCATCACGCCATTTCAGAGAGGATGGAACGCCACACTCTTGACAAATCATCTTGACAAAAAGTATTGAATATTGAAAAAAAATTATTTTTTAATTAAAATGTAACTTTGTTTTAAAATCATTATGAATATTTTATTATAACTTAATTATAATGTTTACCGGTTTCAAAGCTAACCAATTCTTTATCAAGACTGATTAATATTATTAATTAGTCTTGATAAAGAAGCGGTTAGCTTCGAAACCGGTAGACATTATAATAAAATATTTATAGTGATTTTAAAACAAAGTTACATTTTAATTATAAAATGGAAAATCACAAAGTAAGTGCTTCAAATACAAATTATAAAAATTATTTTATTAAAATACTTTTTTCCTTCTAAAAAGACCGTTGCCAAAAATTATACTTAGTGTATGTATAATGTAAAAACTTACTAGCATTTTTATAACTGCAGATCCATTTGAGCCAAATTAATATAAATGCGTATGTTATGATGTGCACAAAACATAATTATATGAATTTATGTTAATATAATTTATCATTTACGTAACGTTTTGTAAGATAAATATTTTTAATTTTAATATTATACGAGTACAAAAGTATCTCCTAAATAATTCGATATTCCAGATGTCTGCATTTACATGAATTACCACAAATTAAGGGTTACCAATATATTTAGTATTTTATTTTTAAAATACATTTATTTTTAGAATATTCTCGTAAATAAGATAAGGCGCATCAGTCATTTCAAATAAGAGATAAATATCTCAATTTTTACTACTACTATTGCTACCATCACGCCGTTTCCCCGCAGGTGTAGGCAGAGAGGATGGAACTCCACACTCTTCTGTCCTGACATACACTCCTTGCCTCCTTCACATTCATACATCTAGTCATACATGCCCTCCGATTACGCAGACTTTTGACACCGCCAGATTTTAGGTTCTGATTGATCTTGATTGATCTCGGTCGTCCTCGTTCTGTTTTCCTTCTCACATTTGCCACATATATTTTCTTAGTCATTCTCTCATTATCCATTCGCTCCACATGTCCATACCACCGTAAAGAACTCTTTCTAATCTTTTCAATTATTCCTCGTTCAGCCTTACATTCCTTTCTTATATCTTCGTTTTTAATTCTGTCATACAATGATTTTCCACAAATTCGTCTGAGGGAGCGCATTTCAACAGCGTTCACTCTGCTTTCGCCTTTCCTTTGCCAGTTCCATGTTTCGCTTCCATATATTTGTGTCGGTACCAGCACGCCGTTGTGAACAGCTAGCTTGACTTCCATGGACATATTTTTTATTTACAATCACTCTGTTCAACGCACCATTTATTCTATTCCGAGCATTCACTCAATTTATACCTTATTAAAAATGTCAGAATAGCTTAAAGAATAAAAAAAAATTAATAACAATAACTAAGAATCAGTACTAGTTAATTTTAATTAAAAATAAAATCATATATATATTTATTGGTTGGCAAAGAAAATTTTCCTTGCCTGTTATGTACAAGAATTGAAAGAATATTCATAAAATGATAGTGAACGCGTAAAGTAATAATAAATAAATAAGGTTGATCCCTAAAAACAATAAAATACATACAATACAATACAATACAATGGATTCAATATCTTATATCAATAAAGATTTTTCATATAGTTCATTTATTTTTTATTCGTCTTACCATATTATGTAAATAAGACACCACTAAATCTGATAGATCTTTATGGCCTATTGCCTCTTCAATTTTTGTCAACTGCAGAATTAGTATATCTTAATATACTTACTTACCTGACAAGCCAAAGGAACTGGTTGGTAGAATATTGTAATATTTGTTTTCTAGCGAAGGAAAACTTTGACTAAGCCTCATTATAGCCAAATCGTGGGCCTGGGTATCTCTGAAATTAGCGGAAAATCTTGTGATCATATTTGGAAGGGATTATAAGAAGAGATAACTGAAAATAACAAAACATTACAATATGTACATAACGTTATACCACCTTTTCTTGTATTTACACGGGGATTTTTCGGGGGATTTAGATAGGTAATGAAAATAGCTAACTAACTGATATATAACTATCAAGCCGCTTCCCGCAGGAGTTGGCAGATATAATAGAATGCCATACCACTCTGTCTTTGCAGACATACTTCGCTTGTTCTACATTGATGTATCTCCTTATACTCCTGACCTGACCACATTCAAGTATTTGACATATTTGTCATGCCAATTTTTCCTCGGTTTTCTTCTGCTCCTTTTTCCAACTACATTTGCGTCATGAATTTGTTTAACTATTACATATTTCCTTACTCACTCGTTCCACACATCCCATCTCAACACTTATCTCAATTTAATCGATAATGCTTATTTCAGCCTTTCTTTATTTCTTTATTTTACCATTCAAGCATCTTTTTAACATCGTTCATTGTTTTGCCGCATATTCATCTTGGAGATTGCTTTCAGTCTATTTTCATCCTTCTTTTGCCAACTCTTTACTTTGCTTCCATATATATGGGTTAATACCAGGACTCCATTGTGTACTGCTAGTTAAGCTTTCGCTATAAGGCTTTTATGAAAATTAATGTTTTTATTTCTCAAAAACTTTCAGTCCCTTATCCGCACTCCAATGGTGCATAAGGCACTGCATCAAATAAACGCAGTGTTATCTTGATCAGTATCCCTTTATCCCTGAAGCGGAGGGCTGATGAAGCAAAGGTGATCAGCCCTCCGCTTCAGGGTAATATTGAATAAATATTAGAGTGAAAAAAATCACTTTTCTTTATTTGACACCCCCCATGGGAATCGAACCCAGGACGTCCAGAAAGGTAGCCGAGCATGCTGACAATGGTCAGTGTAATGATACTACGGAGACGGACAAAAGTACGGATAGTACTTTCTACACACTCAAAATAGTATGTAATATAAATAGTAGTACTCAAATGATAATAATTGATCAATAGATCGGCTGTCCAAACTCAAAACACAGTAAGGGACATTTTTTTGTAGTACGTTTTTTTTGCATTTTTGAACTAAGTAGATTCTACTTAGTCCAAAAATGCAAAAAAAAAATACTACAAAAAAAATACTACAAAAAAAATGTCCCTTACTGTGTTTTAAGTTTGGACAGCCGAATCTCACTTATACTTTTGATGGTACATTGACCCATCTCAGGATTAACCTTCCAACTTACGGAGGTGGAATCTTTTTTTTGTACTGGGCTCAAGTAACACATCAATGTTCAAGTAGCCCCGTTCTACGGTACTAAAATTTGTTATTGTTAATGCACATAATATGAACATACCTTTCATATTGGTCATTGATGTATATTTTGGAAACATTGACTTCTTTAGGATTCGTCAGACTGTCTTTTCCTAAATAATTTTCCAGCTTGACTCCATAGCTTGCAGGATTCCCGCGTCCCGAACTAAGGAGTAGACAGTGAGCTGCAGTCAGGACCATATCACTAGATATAAGTGTCCCTCCACAAATATGCATGTGATCATTCAAAGAATCCTTTATTGAAACTGCGATTGGAAATGTGCCTGAAAATTTATAGCGACATATTTGAAAAAAAACACACACCACACAAATAAAGCAATACTGAGTTTGAAAATCTTTTATTTTATTTTTAGTATACGTCATACTAGGAATACTTATCTCATTGTATTGTTTTGTATTTTATTCATTTTTTATTATTGTTTTGTATTTTATTCATAATATCTTTGTTGGTATTTATTTTTTTAAAGAAAATATTTTCTTTTCTTTCTTTTTTTTTAAAAATATTTATAATTGAAAACATTATTCCTCTTACCATCATCCACACTATTTCCACCAACAACTCGTCTTATTCTTCTTCCATTTATCGTTTGAATAAACGTAAAAAGGAAAACAACTAAAATGAACAACAACTCTAGAGTCTTAACAGTAACCATTTTGATTGAATATTATATCGCTGATTGCGAATATGTTATTCAACGACAGACGCTCGGGTCCAACTTTGTTCTAGTTTTTATTCCAACTGTTTGAGAGTTGAAAGTTTCATGTAAATTCACTTATATACAAACCATCCATACTCATTTCATAAAATTTTAATGACAGCTGATCAAATTGACTGACTGATAACGAACGTCTTATCCGTTCGTCACTTTATTGTTTTTTAATTACAGTAATCAATATATTTACATAGGAATATGCATTAAACCAGTAGATGAACTGGAGAATCGACAACTTGAGATTAAATTATTTAATGATTCTTTTAAAATATACAATTGTATACTAAAAATTATTAAAATATCATTTTAGATTATGAATAATTTTAGGTACCTCTCGATGAAAGCTCTGATCTCCCGAAACCTCTTTATTCCTTTCTTCTTCTTCTTTTAATCGTCATTCGCACAAAGTGGTGCATAGGACACTGCATCGCAATATACACATTATATGTATCGTTAATAAAACTGAAGCAAGCCCTGGGCTTCAGATACCAGTTTAGGGTGATATTGCACAAATATTATAGTGAAAAATTAATCCTTTTGAGCCCCTTAGGAATCGAACCCGGCACCTCCAGCATGTAAGAACAACGCAACAAAAGTTCAGTTATACTTTTAACAAAGTTAGTTAAATCATTAGTAAATTTAAACTTAATCACGTAAACCTTTTGAGAAATAACTTTTATTTCTCAAAATCAGCTCTTATTTTGTACAGAACAGCAGTTCTTTAAAAGTTCAATCTGAAGTTCAAAAGTTTATTTCTCGATTTAGAGTTTCTAAATTTAGATATTAACTTACTATTTTTGGAAACAGATTAATAAACAACAATATTAAAATATTTATACATTTGTAGTTATGACTAAGTAGGTACGTACGCATTTATAAAATCTTTTCAATGAGAACTGTTCCTAAAAGAAATTCCATATTTCTTCATAACGGATAGGACATTAACTTATTTAATTTTTCTTCCAATAAAACAAAATTTCATGTTTATATTTATATATATATATATATATATATATATATATATATATATATATATATATATATATATATATATATATATATATATATATATATATATATATATATATATATATATATATATATATATATATATATATATATATATATATATATATATATATATATATATATATATATATATATATATATATATATATATATATATATATATATATATATATATATATATATATATATATATATATATATATATATATATATATATATATATATATATATATATATATATATATATATATATATATATATATATATATATAAATACGACCGCTTTTATAAATGCTCTAATTTAATTAATGATTAATATTAATATTTTAAGATAAAACTAATGCTCTTCTGGGATTAATTAATACGAGCATTGTATACACATGCATTAATGCATTTCAATTCATAAATTCGATAAATGTTAATATTTTTAATATAATGTGAAATAAATACAAAAGAGATGATTCGCTAATTAACATGACGTACCTATAATTAAAATTATATTGATGTAGTGGGCAATACTGCAATACAAAGGATGAAGGAACAGAATACATATTATCGTGTAATAATAATAAAGTACTTGTTTACCTTTTGTACTAAAAACGATTTAATTTTATTATTAATATTTAAAGCATTTACTTTGTGGTTAGTGATTTTTGCTTATCTTTTTTAAATGTTAGTAAAATTAGTATATAACCACTCACCGAGATTTTGTGTCTACCGGTTTCGAGACGAACCCGTCTCTTCGTCAGGACAATCACTACCACAGCATGCAAACAATACTACCCTTCACCAAGATAGCACTATTTACACACTTAAAACTACACAACATGTATAACACATGCGATTTTTGGTCGACACGAAGACCAACATGCACTAAGGGCTGTAGCACAAACATGCGTTAAGAGCCGAGGTCAAACGTGCACTGGGGATAAAAATTATTATTCAATGGAGTGGGCGAGTTTTGAATTGGATATTGACGAATCTTGCTTAACCAATGTTGAATCAAATAATGGACTGTAAGTAAAATTTCGATAATAAGTAAGATTTAATTTTGATAAAATTTTCAAAATATCATTGGAAAAATTATAAGTTTCAAGACTGTTTCACTAAAGTAAACCTTTTTTTGTAAATCGTACATTTTGGAACGGAAATTGGAGTGTCTTTATGGTACATTACTGCGAAGTGTACAATTATTTTAGATTATATATTTTATTTTCAATGGATTTACTTGTATTCTACTAAAACAAAATGATCTGTCCCCTAAAATAGCGGTTATCATATTTTAAACTTTAAACATTTGATATGTGAATTATTGAAATAAATTATAAATTTAACCAAAATACAACATATTATTATAAAGAAATAATTATATTCAATTAGGAAAGCTTAATTATATGGAAACAAATAGTACGGTTCATTTAAAATTTCGATACAAATTCTTTCGACATAAATTTTTATCCGAATTTTATCGACAATGATCAAAATTATTTAAAATATAATACACATTAGAGAGCGTAAAGGTAAATTCCTAATTTTGATACAATCATAACATATAAACTTAATGTTATTATATACTTAATACATAATAATTGTGTCATCTTGAAATTTAATGTTTGTTCTCTAATGTGTAGGGTGCTGAAAAATGTGTCTTAGATTCTAAATAAATTCGATCCTTTGTCGATAAAATTGGGTTCAAAATTAACGTTGTAAAAATGTTTTAAAGGAATTTAAATAAATCGTATTATTGATCCCTGACTGGTGACATTATTCCAATATTAATTTGTCATAACGGTTGTGGTAGGTACCTACATATAAAACTATTAGTTCAAGGAATATAGTTTTGCAATATGTAAGCCACATTTACTGCAACACAATTACTATGTTTACAATGTCTTAAATACAAAGATAAGAATAATTCAATCAATACTCTAACTAATTACATATTTCACGTTTATTACAGCGATATATGATAAAAGCAATGAGTAACACATTGAGATTATATACATACTTTACTCGTAAATATATTTTTGATCCACACATAAATATTTCCATAAGAATAAATATTCTTCTTCAATATATGATGATGAATAGACGAGAAAATTATAAACATGTCATATTAAAATGTTATTAGATTTATATTATCCACTGACACTTCGTGATGGAATTGCATTTTTAATTTATTATTAGATTAAAACCAATATTTTTAGCTTTTCCACTTTTTTATTTGACCAGCGACCGGGTTTCGTCGTTACCGACATCATCAGACTGGTGACCTCAGACCAGTCTGATGATGTCGGTAACGACGAAACCCGGTCGCTGGTCAAATAAAAAAGTGGAAAAGCTAAAAATATTGGTTTTAATCTAATAATAAATTAAAATGTTATGTTTAAAATAAATTTAATGTAAAGAAAAATATATGCAGATTTTAAATGCATACTGCTACTATTTTAAGGTATATATTAATCAACTTATTGCTCATAAAAAAAGTATTTAATATTTTTGTTTGTATTAAAAATAAAATTCGCTTAACGCATTTCTTTTTCTTTCGATAAAACTATTACAGTAGGAAGTAAACAATAAGAATGTAATAATAAATGACACGTATTCACGTAGTAATGCCCGGTATTCGTTATTCGTTAAGTCTTAACATATTTTTCTCTAAATCCAGGTGAAATTTTACGTAATTGATCTTTTTCTTGAAGCACCGTTTTTGCATTGAAAAAATGAGTTTTTCTTTGACGTAATTATTGGTTTTGAAAAAACGGTAATTGAAAGGTAAGGAGTTAAAAAAATATAATTTTTTTTTCTATACATATTCTAAAAAACAAAAAAATTACGAATTAACTTTTTTTTAAATGAGCATGTACACACGTGCAGCCCTGAGCGCGGCTGAGCACATTCATTAGAATGCGAATTCATATCAATGAACGCTTGAGACAAGCTTGAGATCTCAGCTTTAAACCAATTTGAGTGTTTTGTTGGTGACAAAATAAAATGTCCAATCAATAAATAATATACAATGCCTGCATTGCTCCTGTTCTCTTATACGGCTGTGAAACATGGTACCTTACAAGGGCCTAGAGCAGCCTTGTGCTGAGGCTCGAGAATAGGTGTCTGCGGAGAATTTTAGGCGTGCGGTGGTTTGACTTTGTGAGGAATGAAGAGATAAGGCGTAGGACGCAGCAAATCTTGGTCACAACTATCGTCAAGAAAAAGCGATTCAGTTGGCTTGGCCATGTACTCCGCATGCCTCCTGAGAGCCTTAATCAAGCTTGCCTCTTTTACAAGGCATCAGGTTCGCACCGCCCAGGACGACCACTGCTGAAAATTCGTCGGCAGTTCTCGTCAGAACTTCGGGACGCGGATCTGACTTTGGAGGATGCAAGGGAGCTGGCAGCCGACAGAAAAGCCTGGAGACAGTTTGTGGACTCCATATGCTCCACCTAGGGAGCGGATATGGTTTAATTAAAATAAAGAATTGTTGGTTATAAATATGTAACTAGGTGAAAACTAATCTAACCTGTTTAAGGTTTATTTAAAAAAAAACAGCAGGTAAAAATAATATAAAATATAAACAAAAATAATGTTCATTGAAAGAAATTAAGACACATATCATAATCAACATATATTTTTTATTTGATAATAAGTTTAAGGTATCTTAGAAACAATCCATGGCAATTTTCCCGTCTTTTTGAAGCAGTAATAGTCGTAAGCGAATTTTCCAAGAACAAATATGATGAGCAGACTCAGTATCACGTTGAGGATATCGAGAGGGTGGAGTAGTTCACTCGACTGGCGACAGATGGCACTGCGGGATAGGGTCTGAATCTGGGGAAATCAAACAAAAACATTTTCCAAAATGATAATAGGTACACAATTGTAATATGTGTAAACCAATGCAATGGTACAAAAAACCCTGAAAAGTATGGTTTAAAATAAACGCTGATTTTTCTTTTACAATCGTTAGAGGGGATCATTGATCGTATACATCCAGAATTTTGAAACTTCAATCTCTTTACAATAGCTGTGATATTAATTTTTGTCGATTTTAAGCATCATATTGAAATTGATAATAAGGTAAGGCCGGTCTGCTGCGATTAGAAGTATATTTTGTATACGTTTAATTGTAAGTATTTTAGACGCTAATAAATAAATTGATAAACAATGAAACCTTGGAATTTCCGCATAATCTACGATAAATGAGAGCCAATAATTTTTAATTAAGTATTTTAATTTTACAAACTATGGAATTTTTTCCATATGTAAAAAACAAAATTTTTAATATTTGTTTGATTTTTAGAGTCACAGGTAAATACATGCATTTCTTTGAAAACTACTTTTTCTACAAACGCATTGCCATCTGTTGAACATATTAGCAACACATGCAAATCAAACATTGATTATGCCGAACAGATTTCAAATTTTTGTTTCAAATTTCAAAATATTTTTTTATTTTTTTTATTTTGTTTTTGTTTTCTGCTGTAAAATTATTGTATTTGATTACATTGTTTTTTTTATATATTTTAAATATTTTCATTGCTTCACAAGCATTGTGAAATAAAAAAAAGAAATGTGTGCTTTTTGTTTTCTTTCTTTTCCATTTGACTAGACAAAGCAATAGCAATGCGTGGCCGAGTATGGCAAGTTTTCAAATAGAAATGTATAAAGTATGTATAGGGTAAGTAATTAATATATAAAAAGTAGACAGATACTGTATTTGTTATTGTAAGTAGATTATGTATTTTTATTAATACCGGGAGATTTATTTTTATTTTCATTCATAACTGGAGGTTTGCTGTATTTTCAGTAATATCTTACCTTAGCTAAGCATTTTCTTTATTTTTATTAATACCTGGGCATTAGAGATCTCTTCGTTTTCGGAGTGTGCGCAAGTCACACTGGAAAGGTCTTCTATAACCTTCTGATGCTTGAGAAGCAGCTCCTGGAAGGCCGGAGTAAAGTGGCAGTCGCAGCGCCAGGGGTTGTGACCCAGGAATACCTGACCAATGTTTTGATTGTGTTGAAAGGCATTGTCAAACGCGTGTGTAGGGAGCTGAAACGATAAGAAAATTAGTTATCAACTGACAATTTATAAAAGGAATTAGGTTTTTTTTATATTCAAGACGTAAAATGATAACATTGAAAAAAAGAGAAATGGTTTTTTAATGCAAGAAGTGAGTTGATACCATTAAAAATGAAATACGTATACAATTTAAAAAAATTACATATTACACTAAAAACTGTACAAAAGAACAGTTACAATAAACGGAAATGTTAATAGATTACTATGTGTATCTGAAGATTATTAGTAATAAAAAAATCGTAATATTTATGACATAGAAATTGATAAACATCTATTTAAAAGTACAGCTTTAATGCTATACATACATGCATATAAAAATCATTTCCTAGTTGGCAAAATCTACTAATATTTTATATTATAAAAAAATATTTTGTCTTTTATTAATTTTTAAATCTTCTTCTCCATTATGACATAAGCATGTGTCATAATGGAGAAGAAGACATGTTATTATTTTTTAATTTTTTTTGTTGAAATTGGTGAAAATCATTGAATTTACACGATATACAATAAGGCGCGCTCACATGGGTGATGTTATTCCCTCTGAGACTGAGAACGCGGAAGTACAGCATCCAATCGGTCCCTTCCAAGGGCTGCAGACTCGTCACATGGTTGTCGTCTAGATACACGTCGGCAACTCGTCTAAAGGCGGGGTTCTGTGCCAGCGGCCGGACTGATGAGATCTGGATAGGAATAATTTGTAATGAAGAAAGTGAAAACTGAATCGAAGGAAAGGTGAATGAGAGAGTGATATCCTGTAAGAATGGCTGTTTTTTTGTATATTGATCTATTTTCCATTTCAATTTCACTTGGTAAATACCACTTTTATTTATATACTTGCCCTGTTCAATTAGTACGTAAACTGACGTCATAAAATAAAATGTACTTTATTTAGAAGTCACATGTCTGGGTTTTCTTTAAAATAAGATAACACGAAAGAACAAGAACACAATAGAAGTTACATAAAAAAACAAAAATAGAATAGAAGTTACATAAATAAAAGAACATAAAAAGAAGTTACATAGAAGTAGAAAAAAAGTTTAAAAAAAGGAAGTCACATAAGTTGCATTAAAGAACAAAAAGATGTTACATAAAAGAACAAGAACAGAACAGAATTAGCATAAAATAACAGAATTTTTCTGCAGAAGTTACATGTCTAGGTACTCTTTAAACCTCCTCGATGCACACACTTATCCTAACGGTGTTTGCACTTTTAGAATCAGTCATAGAAATTATGTACTTACACATCATTGAAAACCTACCTATTCGTGTATTAATTATGATTTTATTTTGTTAATTGATTTATTTATTTAAAATTCATGTACACAAAATAAATATGTACATTGACGGGCTTATTGCTAAAAAGCAATTTCTTCCAACCAACCAAAAACAGACAAGTGATATTGATCAAAACGTTTGATACCATATATAGCTGTTTGCAATCAGAGGGTAGATAGTACTTGAATATTAAAAAAAACATAAATTACAAACTAACATTAAAAAAAACATGAATTAATAAAGATGATAATAAGGAGGGCAAAGAAAAAGGGAGTTTAGGGAAGGAGGTAGAGGGAAAAACTAAGGGAGGAGTTTTGATGGACAGTTAGGATTCTAATGATAAATAGTAATGTCTCAGACGTTTCTCAAAAGTTATTAGAGAAGGTGCATTTTTTACAAGGAGAGGAAATTCATTAAATAGTCTAGCCGCTTGGACAGAGAAGGAATTACTGAAGAATGATGTGTTATAGCGAGGATTGGAAAGTGTTCTTTCTTGAAAAGAACGAAGCAATAGACCATGATCTGAGAGGTATATAAAATTTCCAGCAAGATATTTAGTTGATGAGTTTATATTGATGATTATTTATCTAAAAAAACTTACTTCTACGTTCTTCATCATTTATGACGTGGTGTAGAAAATAAGAAATGGTGGTATTTACTAAGTAAAATTTAAATAAAAACACAAAGATAGCGGCGTGGGCGTTGGTTCCCTCGATCATTCCCTCTACTACCAAGTGCAGGAAACCCTCCTGTTACAACACGTGATCGATCCATGTCACCTTATTTCCGTGTAGGAGGAGCACAGTCGTGATTGACGGCACGCTTTGGGGAAAGTCGATCAGGTTCTTCCGGCGGCAGTCGGTGGTGCTGACCGGAACCAGACTGTCCCAGCCCGGGGGTCGAACCAAGTTCGTCAGGTAGCAAGAGCACATCGGCGGGCATTCCACACGCAGAGACTGAAGCGAGAAAAAAGGAAAAACTAAGAATGAATGAACTGAAAAAATACTTCATGATATGAAATACATATTTGTGTAGTGATAAGTTATATTTTATCATTTTTTATGTAAACAATATGCCTCCTTACTATACCTTTTATTGCATTATATTTTATATTTTGTCTATATTTTCTTATTTGTTAATCCTAACCCCATGTCCCAAAATGAGTAATAGAAATTACTCATCGGAAATATTGTATATGTGTTTATGTATGTAATATGTTCAGATTAATAAACAAATTTCTATATATTGATCCAATTATAGCGGATTTTCACAACATATTTCCTAAAATAAAACTACTAAAATAGTCACACAAAAAGCAATCTTGAAACCTTTTTTCAATCTTAAATCCACTACTCATTGATGCTATTCTTCTGTTATTTCCACATATACTTTCACACAATATTTATATATATATATATATATATATATATATATATATATATATATATATATATATATATATATATATATATATATATATATATATATATATATATATATATATATATATATATATATATATATTGTATGTATATATATATATATATATATATATATATATATACATATATATATCTATGTATATATATATATATATATATATATATATATATATATATATATATATATATATATATATATATATATATATATATATATATATATTTATTAGAGGATAAGCATAATTATTTTTGAATATTTTTTTCTATGTCCATATACAAAAGCCAACTGTATAAGTAATGAACGGTTATTTTTAACGTGGAACAATTGATTTAATCTTTATAAAAATAAAGATGAAATTAATTACTTCCCAAAATAAATCAAAAATCACATTATGAAGGAGGTTTTTGTTTTTATATAAATAGGAAACCGTAGCGATTTCACTTTAGACTATAGTTGACCTAATGGTCATATGTAGTTATTTCGAAACCGGTAATCGTGATGTAAAGTTTTTAATTGGTATTACACAAAGTGACAATGCTTTTTATATTTGAAATATTTTATTCATAAGATAAAAGAATACATTTTATAACTACCAAGTATTATAATTGTACCTTCAGGAGATCCATCACCACGTGTAGTGGCTTCCCTTTGAACATATTGCCTTGGCATGTCAGATTCTTGTAGTCGGCTATTTTCTGTTGCGCCGTTACTCTCGATGGTGAATTTAAGTCTGAGAACCACTTCAGATCTTTATGACTGCAGTTCCATTTGTTATCTGCGAAAATATTATTATTTAATATTAAATTAATTTCAGTGCAATATGATACAAACAATTACTTATTGACGATAACATTTATTAACAATTGTATATTTTACATTTTATTTTTACTTATCGCTCACTCCTTTCAACAACGTCATAAATCAAAAATCGTCAATTTTCAGTTGTGCATGTTTTCTTAATATTTATTTTCAGAAAGTGTTGTTTTTGCATTTTGAGGAAAATGTATTGTTTATTTTTTTAAAAATATGTTATATATTTTTAAAATGGAGAAAAAACATTCAGGTTTTACCTAAAAAAATCTGTTGTACAGAAAAAAGTTCAATACGTGGCTTGATTTTCATTTTCAATACATTTTATAATATTTTTAAACTTTAAAGACGATCTCCTGAAAAATAAAGTTTTTTGATATATGACGTTTTTGAAAGGAGTGAGCGATATGTTAGTTGCCTTCGAAAATTTTCCTTGCATATATTATAAACAAGCATTTATGGCAAATTTAATTTATATCCATCAATCAACAACCGTCACATAGCTTATTTATTTACCTAATTCGTTTTGTCACATTTTCCAAATAAT
Source organism: Brachycentrus maculatus (assembly GCF_059751285.1). Lineage (NCBI taxonomy): Eukaryota > Metazoa > Arthropoda > Insecta > Trichoptera > Brachycentridae > Brachycentrus > Brachycentrus maculatus. The sequence continues at coordinate 447,956 of NW_028281371.1, forward strand.
ACATTACACTGTATAAGGCTGAGATAAGCACTATCGTAAAAATTAATAAAGGTGTGTTGAGATGGTTTGGTCATGTGGAACGAATAAGTAGAGAGAACTGTAAAACAAATTTATGGGGCGAACGTAGTTGGAAAAAAAAAGCAGAGGACGACCAAGGAAAACAGGAAAAAAAATGGTGAAGTGGTATGATGGTTAGCAAATAAGTTAAAAATAATAAAGTTTTTAGGTTTCTGAAAAGTGCGTTACTGTAGGTATCATGGAAATAAACTAATTCACTGTTTTTTTTTAATTAAATAAACTAGTCGTGTAGTAGTATTAAACAAATTAGTTATCGAAACTAGTCGTGTACAAAAATGAAACTCATTATGTGGTTTATAACAAGTGTTTTTTTTTTAAATAATCAACATGTCATTCCACGTAGTTAATGCCGAATCAATAAATAATATAATTCACTGATAGTATTTCATCATGAGATGTTATTGATGGTAAACTAAAATTTATAGAAAGTGCAAATTTATGGCCTAAAATAGCAACATATTTTTGATGAAGTACGTTTACTATATTTATACCACTTTATTTATATCTACAGGAAAATGAGTTTAACACCAAAACTGACAAAATAATAATTACGCTTTTCATCTCATCTCATTTCCTAAAAAAGATAGCGATAGATAAGAAAAAAAATATACATATTCTCAAATCTTCTGATGTTAAGGCCTACTACATACGTTAAATAGCAACTTTAAACCCAGATAACATTTGACGTAATTGTATTTTTTCTTAAAACATTGCGTTTGTATTAAAAAAATAAATTTTCCACGAAATAAATATATGGTGTTGAAAAAAAATAGTCACCTATTGAAAGGTAAGAAGTAAAAAAACTGATTATATGATTTATATATATATATATATATATATATATATATATATATATATATATATGTATATATATATATATATATATATATATATATATATATATATATATATATATATATATATATATTCATAAAAACCATTAAAATCGTAAATCATAGGTCTATAATAAAAGCAATAAAAAAGATCGGTATTCATTTTATTTTTTCCACAAAAATCAGTGCTATTGGAACAAAACTGGAACGAATAAGAAATCGGTCAACGCCTTGGAGTATTTGAACAACTACGAACTAGATTCATTAAAAAAAGCTGATCATTAAGACCCGGTCATCTATGAACGTCTCATATTGAGTAAACTTTAAGTTTAGAGTATTCTAGGCTTTTTGTCATTATTAAATAATTATTTTTGGAATCAGTTATTTAAAAACAGAGCTGATTAAAAACAGATGCCAACGTATTGTCGTTGTTAAATCGTAGTGGGGCAGCTCTTTATTATAAATTAACACGTCCACTGCGTTCAATATATCGCGAACAGTCACAAGATGTTGGCAAAATAACAATTTTAATTAAAAATATGAAATATTACGACATTTTTTTATACATATGAAGTACACACTGTTTTCTTTGTATGTAGTATTCACGTGCGGCTCATGTTTATACTCGCAAATAGACAAGCGAGTATAAATATGAGGAAAATATTAGATCTACCTACGCACCCAACGTGTTAACATTAACGGATACTATTCTGAAAAACCCATATGGAAAGGCGAATAGACTCACTTGATAGATATACCAGTTTTAAATTTATGGCTGAATTCAGGAAATCAGGATCAATGGTCTCTAAATTACTTCCTCTGAGATCCAAAATCTGAAGAGCTGAAAGATGGTGAAGCAGGATATTTGACAAAGTTATATTGAACAAACCATTCAACGCCAAATGCTGAAAAAAGACAATATTTCAATCTTATCAATTATTCCTCTTTTTCTTAGTTATTACCATAAAACAAAAAAAAATGTTTGAAAATAATTTAATATTAAATTATATCTGAAAAGTAGAAAAAGAAAAAGAACGAAGTTAAATAAGAACTGCTTTTGTATTCGTTATGGGTCGAAGTTTAAAAAAATATTAGTTACCTTAGAAAATTATCCTTGCCTGTTGAATATGTATAAGGATTTATGGCATATTTAGTTTTTATGTCTTAAAATTAAAGTGATCTGCATAATTCATAATAAATTAAAAAAGTTAAATAAATTAATAAAGTCAAGTGGAATTGTGTAATTGGATTTATTTTTTATCAATGTTACTATTTTTTTATTAAGTTGTACAATTTCTGAACAAAATGCAGTTCCACCAAGAAATATCGGTACAAAATATTAAAAAAACCCATTGCATATGGGTCTAAGCTAGTCACTGTTTGTGCAAAAGCATAAAAGGAAGACAACCATAATAAACTACAATGCTTATTGGTCAAAAAATTATCTTGTTCCTCCTCGCTACAATGTTATCATGCTCACACTCGCAAAACGGAATTCATAAAATATTTCTACAACTAGTGACATGGAATTCATGAAGTCCCAGAATACCAAGTTTAATTTCAAATCGAGCCTGCGATATGAACAATGTAATGCTTAATGAAATAGACATATTTTCATTAATTGATTCGGCAGTCAATTTGTGGTAAAATCTATCCATTTTTAATTTAAGTTTTTCGTACGGTGTTAAAAATGATGTGAAATGCATCGAAACACATGTCACAGGAGATTTTAAAAAATAGTGGTATATACTAGGCAAAACTTGTAAAAATACTAAGTAAAAATGAAATAATAAATAATAAATAATAATAATAAAACCCTTATCCGCACCCCAATGATGCATAGGGCACTGTGTCATATAAACGCAGTGTTATCTTGATCGTTTACACATGAAGGAAAGGTGATCAGGCCTCCGCTTCAGGTACCAGTCCATGGTAGTATTGAATAAATATTACAGTGAATAAATCACTTATATTTATTTATAAAAATGAAATATTGTAGATACCAATAATGTTTCTTTTAAAACGTTTAAGAGAAATATTGTTGATGTCTATTTGACCATTTGATTATTTGATAAAGAAATTAAGTTATAATATGATATAGTTATACTTATGTACATGACAGTTTTTTTATTTTATTTTTTTTAAAGATTACTTGTAAGTGAAAACCTTTAATAGGAATCTCCATTTTTAATTTTTATTATATAATGCTATTTTCTGTACATATTCTGTTGGTTTTACAATAAATAAATAAATAATAAAGAAATGAAATGTTAATTTGAATACATATTTGTACCTTCAAATGGAGAGCATTTGATGGGAAATCTTGAGTGAAGTGGGTTATGCTCGAATCTTCTATTGTAAGATTCCGAAGCGCAGGAAATACGTCAAATATGAGAGAAGGCGGGAAGCATTGCAGCGGCCATTTTTGTATCGTGAGGTAGCGGATGTCGTGACTGCAAGATTAAATCATCTCCTCAGAAATCAAAACAAATTTACTGAACAATTTAGCAGAGGAATATTAACTTGTTTGAATATTTTATTAGCACATTGTCGGACTATCCGCAACCGTATTGTTAAGTAGTATTATACATATCGTAGTCGTACAGGAGAAAGTGACCAACCAACAAAACGTAAAATTTATGTATTAATTTTAAATCAAACACAGATTTTTTGAGTCTACTAAGTTGTATTTTATTAACAAAAAACACATAAAAAATTATATTGTGACAATTGTTTCGCCTTGTTAGGGCAACGAATTTCGTTTGATAATGCCCTAACAAGGCGAAACAATTGTCACAATATAATTTTTTATGTGTTTTTTGTTAATAAAATACAACTTAGTAGACTCAAAAAATCTGTGTTTGATTTAAAATTAATACATAAATTAAAATGGAGTTCTACAAATTAAACGCCAAGTCAATAAATAAAACGTAAAATGTTCAGGAGGGTAGCATATTAGTCACTTTTGCTTGGCAAGAAAATAAACATCAATGCAGTTAGTCATTTTTAACAAGTCAATATATTATATTTCCAAGTTTAAAATCCTTTGGGATTTTTTTCAGGGCAATAATAATAAGCTAGTAAGATATCAAATAGTCAATCATCAAGTTTTTGTAAAAAAAATGCACTTGGTCACTTTCTTCTGTATGACTACGATATATTAACCTTTCCAGGAGTACAATAATTGATGTCCGATATTCTCTGGGGAGTGAGTTCTTTTTACATATTTTTTACACGAAATTTATGTATTATGAAGATAGAAAATATGTCAAAAAATTAAAATTCACCATCTCTAGGTTTCATTTTATGACAAAATTATAAACAAATATTCACAGATGTTATTGCTTTACAAGTCACATCATACCAACTGACAGTCGCACTTCGAAAAAAAAACATAACTTGCTTTTGATAGCCATTAAACAAGAAACTAAGTATGAAAAAGCCATTCACAACTCGATAATGGTGGTGGGTACATCTGAAATAGATCGCCAATCGATCGCAATAAAATAGATCGATCGATTGGGAGCTAACATTTGATAGGTTTTATCTTTAAAAAGTAAATGACAAAAACTATTCACGATGATAATATAAACTAAAATAAATAATTTAAATTTTTTATTTTATTAATTGTTTCGGCATTAACTTTGTGGTAAGACATGTTACAATGATTAAAGAAAACACTTCGTTTTTTACCACTTGAGTTTTATTATAGACTACATGTTTCAGAAGTTAAACTTCCATCATTCAGGTCTGTATAATAACTAAAATATAAAATATAAAATTGTTCTATAAATAAGGAGAGGGGAAAGTAAGGGGAAGGGGTTAGTCAAGGGACGGAGTTTTTCCTTATCCTTTTCAATTTTTTTTTCCTTTGTTTTCAAACTCCGTCCCTTGACTAACCCCTTCCCCTTACTTTCCCCTCTCCTTATTTATAGAACAATTTTATATTTTTTATTTTATATTTTAGTTATTATACAGACCTGACTGATGGAAGTTTAACTTCTGAAACATGTAGTCTATAATAAAACTCAAGTGGTAAAAAACGAAGTGTTTTCTTTAATCATTGATTAATTTTTTTAAATAATTATTTAAAAAAATGTAATAGTCAAAGATACATATTTATATTCATATATCCATGTATGTGTCTATCTATTCGATATTTAAATAAATTATCTCATGAAATTTGACATTTTGTTTAAAAAAATAATGCAGTGTTAAACAAAATTTAACCCTTTGGATTAATCCTGAAAGGAATGTGAATTTTACCATTAAGTTTGCACAAAAAATACATATTAGTACTAAGTACTAATAAGTAGTGTAATGGTCAGCACGCTCGGCTACCGTTCTGGAGGTCCCAGGTTCGATTCTCTAGGGGGGTAAAATAAATATAGGTGATTTTTTCACTGTAATATTTATTCAAAATTACCATGGACTGGTACCTGAAGCTGAGGACTGATCACCTTTCCTTCATGTATAAACGATCAAGATAACACTGCGTTTATATGACACAGTGCCCTATGCACCATTGGGGTGCGGATAAGGGTTTTATTATTTATTATAGTACTAAGCACTGACTTTACGAGTATAAATATAGATACACTGCGTTTATATGACACAGTGCCCTATGCACCATTGGGGTGCGGATAAGGGTTTTATTATTTATTATAGTACTAAGCACTGACTTTACGAGTATAAATATATATACACTGCGTTTATATGACACAGTGCCCTATGCACCATTGGGGTGCGGATAAGGGTTTTATTATGTATTAAAGTACTAAGTACTGACTTCACGAGTATAATGGTGATTATGTAAAATACACGCAGGACAAAATAGATATATTTATTTATAAGAAACTTACTTTTGCCTTAGTAGTAATTGGAGATTTAACCCTCCCGCGCACACAACGCTACTGCTTCCATATGGCTTAGATTGGGTAGTGCAATTTCCTCCAGAAAATGGTTCGAATATGTAATAATTTTGATTGTTATCACTCAAAAAATGGCAAGGATTAATTAATAAATTATCCTCTCCCGAGTTTTGATTTCCCGAAATTTCAGAGGGGAAAACTGGGCGGTTGCAGAAAGCAATCATGAAAATTATTTGAGGAAATATCCTGAAAGTAAAAATGATAAATGTAATTGATCTTCAAAAAATTTATACTTCTTCTACTACTACTACCATCATGCCACACTTTTATGTCCTGACAAATACTCCTCTCTTCCTTCATAACCATACATCTAGTCATATATGTAGTCCAATTACGCAGACTTTTGACACCAGATTTCAGGTTGTCTTTTTTGGCCGTCACATATTTTCTTAGTCATCCTTTCGTTATCCATTCACTCCACATGTCCATACCACCTTAAATAACTCTTCTTAATCTTTCCAACTATCCCTTACATTTCTTTCTCATATTAGTATGTCTATACAGTAAATGTAAAAGAAAATTTTGGCACCAAACAAAAGATATTGAAATTGAAAGAAGCCAGTATGAAAAATCAAAAATTTCTTAGTTAAAAGTCTAATTATAAATATAAATTACAAATCAAATATATGTTACACTTACATAATGATGATGAAATATTAAATTAAATTAAATTCAAATCACTAAATATATGTTTTATCACTTTATGACAAAATTTATTAAAATGATTATTTTATAAACACTTTCTAAAAAATATGCCATTTAAAGTTAAAGGAAATTCTCGGTAAATAGTAAAAAAACATAAATTTATTTAATATTTTTTTTAAACGTATAATTTTGTCATTACCAAGTCAACATTTACTTTATATAAATTCAAAGAGTTTATTTTAAAAATGAATCCTAAAGGTTTACTGTAACCTTAAAAAATATTTCTTTAAATATATAAAATAATTTTGAGTGGTTGATTGTTGTTCTGTGATTAGTGTCGGAGATTTATAGAGTTTTTGGAATCAAATCCCTTCTACCACAATTTAATACCGATTTTTAAAAACTAGCTGCTTCAGCTCATAAAAATATAATGAATTAGAAATATTTGTATATGATACAAATTTTTCTCTCAATATTTTTTTATTCAGTGCTATGTAATAGGAATCAAACTATGTCAGAGTAAGATTCGAAACAAGGATCTATAACTCATTTTTAAAACAATAATAAATTTATATTATTATCTCATGTACAAAAATCTTTTATTCGATAGTCCGATGTTATGGTAAAACAAATATAATTTACGAGTTATAAAGTCTTTAAACACCGCATTTTTTATTACATTGTCATTGTTTGTTTGGATTAAGTGCTGAAAATTTACGTACACAAATGCGCAGTAAATGCACATTTATATCTGGTTTAAAAGCACGACACAAAATGTAATACAAAAGATTTGAATTTTGCATTAAAATTCACGTATTGTTGCTTTCGATCATTACAAACACTATTCATAAGTTATTTAAAAAATAAATATTTTATTTTGTTGGGATTATTTATGCAAATCTTTTGTGATTATTTGTGTCATTTTTAGAAAATATAATTTAGAAAATATAATAAAATGTGAAATTATTTTTCATACATCCTTTTTTTTATATTTTTGTGTTTTTTTGTTGTTGTTTTTATTGCGTGATTTAAAAAAAAAGTGGAATTATTTATACATATTTTAACGTCGAGTTAAACTGCATCTATTTTTTTTATAAACAAATTCATACATAAATTGTCGAATCAATTCGTGAACTAACCCGCACATCTGGATTTATTCACTGAAAGAAAGAGTCGACGAAAGAAAGAGTCGTTTTATATAAGTCGACAAAATACATAAAACCTAACAACAACAATTTAAAACGGAATTTAGAATTTATTTTATCATAAAAACGTAAAACAAACAAATTTATTTTGATAATTCACAATTTTTAAACAAATATATATATATATTTATTTTAAAACGTTTATACTTTAGTTTACAGGTATTAAAGAAATTTAAAATTTTTATTTCAGTAACCACGTTTCATGAAAACCGGGTGATTAATTTCACGTCTGATTGTACTGGGAGTATGATCGTAACTGAAGGTTAGGTAATCAAATCATGACACAGCCTCCGAGATAGGGTCCACTTGATAACAAGAGATCTGTTACAAAAACAATTCAAGTACTCACTAAAAGAGCTATCAGATATTAAAATAAAACAATATTTTTTCGATTACCTGAAATTTAAAGTAATAGAACATAAAAAATGAATAATCAAGACTTCTTTAGTTTTTATAAAAGTGTGTAAATGTAACTTCATTAAATTATTATTTTAAATTCAACTTTTACAAAGGTGATTTCTTCTTCTAACGCTTATCCACACCCAATGGTGAATAAGGCACTGCATCGTATTGACTCAGTGTTATCTTGATTGTTGACTTGCATGAAGGCAAGGTGATTACTCCTGTGCTTCAGGGATAATATTAAATAAATGTAAGAGTAAAAATCAAAAATATTTATATTCAACCCCCCCTAGGAATTGAACCCGGGACCTCCAGGACCGTAGCTAAACACGCTAACCACGGAAGAGGAACCATAAATTAGGATTAAAGTTAATAAATATTTTTTTTTTGAAATTAACATTAAAAGAAAGGTTCGACGTTTCAGATACTAACTAAGCTTAAAATAAATTAAAGCACAATTTAATTTTTCTTTTTGGTACAATCGGCAATTAAACTTCAAAACGTGTAATCAGTATTACCCAAAAGTCATTATTTCAGCAAATAAACGCGCCTTTATAGTTTATTGAAAGATAATTTTGGATATTTACTTTGTATGTAAATGTTTGCACAATTTTAATGAAGAATGGTAATTTAAGATAATATAAAGAAGCGGTAGCGCCATTACATTTATGATTTATTTTCTAATGTTCTAAATATTTACACTATGAAAAGCGGTTTACAAGTTAAAATCACAATTTTCACTAGGTTTGCGTCTTTGGTGGAGTGTTGTAATACGATACTGTCGCTAGCGTATATATATTTCACTAAAATCACGCTGGACACGAGTTTAGTCTGCTAGAATATAGAGAATCAACAGAATATCAAAATGTTAAATGTCAATTGGGTAAATTTAATAAAATGTATTTTTTTTTTGACATCTCATCAAAGATGAAGAAGAGTATGAATATAATAGAATATATAATCTTCTTCATCTTTGATGAGATGTCATAAAATAATATGAAAAATAACTCCTGTAATTGGATTACAGGAGTATATTGCAGCATTCGGCCATGTCCTATTTGACTGCATTTCATAGACAATTATCCTTATTTTTTTTAAAAATATGTAAGTATTGTAAAATGTGCCCTCGGCACTGGAAAACTCAATAAGTGCACATGAATGTAATTTGTTATAATATTATGTGTTATTGGTTACGTTGAGCTTTAAATAAATAAATAAAGAAAAGCTTCGTATAAAACACTCAGGACCGTATTTTAAGTATTTTTATTGATCCATGGTCCTGTACGGGACCAGTGATTATAGTCAATATCGTGATTTACACGGATTTATTCACAATATGATACTTCATTAGTAATGATTTTGAGATTCCGATACATAATTTTACTATCAGTTCCGATAAATATTCTTGTCATAATAAGTAAATTGACTGAAAAAAATTGTAGTAACTTAAGTGTCATAATATTTTGAGTATCAAATCATTGGATTGTATTTTATTGGAATAAAAGTGCCTTTTGCATCTTCGCAGAAAACAACTAAATGCAAACAATTTTTTTATAAAAAATATTTCGTTTACATATGTAAATAAGCAACCATCATTTTTCTCTATCCTTGTTCATAGATGATTTGGGTAGGTACTGCATTAGATGCATGGTTATATTGGCACTGTATTAGATTAGATTTCTAGAAATAAGGATAGAATAAGACTACCATTGTTGAAAAAAACCAAGTCACAAAATTGTTTAATGTATGAGGGTTTGAAAATGTATGATGAGCTGCCTGAATGTATGAAGAATAAAAAGAGTCTGAAAGAATTAAAAAATAAAGGTTTGGTTTACTGTAAAAAGATGTAAATATAAATAAATTTATATAAATATATATATATATATATATATATATATATATATATATATATATATATATATATATATATATATATATATATATATATATATATATATATATATATATATATATATATATATATATATATATATACATATACATTTGATGTTAGTTAAGTGTAAATAATAGTTCATATTTGTGTAATATAAGCTAATTAAACAAATATATGAATATAGATTTATGGTTTCAGTTTTTCGATACAATAATATTGAATTATTTTAGTTACAACCTATTTTGGTGCCTACTGTATCGAAAATAAAACCAGAATTTTCACGAATTGTAGGAAAATGTGCGAGTAAAAATAGCACGAATGCAAAAATAGATAAATTTACGCCCTTTTTATTGTATAATTATAACAATGTGAATGTTGACGTTTAACCTTTTGCTGATATTTCAAAATGTTATAAAACCAGTGGAGGCCTGTCTGAAAAATAATTCAAATCCAAAAAAAGATTGCGGCGGCTTATTGAATGTTTTGTTGAAGTCCTCTGCTGTAGGATGACAAATTGGCTGCAGGGGTGGGGGGAGAAGGAGGGGTAAGGGGAAAGGGGAGGTCAAAGGTCATCAATCATCCGATACGAAACTCGAGAATGTTTTGGAAATGGCACTGAGCTTGCTACCATAATGTTATTATACTCCATTACGTACTTGGTACGTTATCTCCCTTGCGGTCGAGTTGGAAACTGCTGTGGATAAAATAATACTCGTGTTTCGTAAATTTCGTATTCACTTTTTATAGCGTCTGCTCGTCGGACCCAGCGCGGGAGTGGGGGGTAAACCGCCCGCTACGAGAGCGCCCATTGGTATACCTGGGTTTGAAACTGACAGAACCGTCACATTATCCATTATATATACATTATCCATAAAAATAACATAAAATAGGCTGAAATAAAATATAAATGAAATCAACCGTCTATAGCTCTGTCGTGAACATCGGTTATAAGTTCAAAGCTTAGTTTTTCCATATATATACATATATATATACATATATATATATATATATATATATATATATATATATATATATATATATATATATATATATATATATATATATATATATATATATATATATATATATATATATATGTATATATATGTATATATATGTATATATATGTATATATATATATATATATATATATATATATATATATATATATATATATATATATATATATATATATATATATATATATATATATGTATATATATGTATATATATGTATATATATGTATATATATATATATATATATATATATATATATATATATATATATATATATATATATATATATATATATATATATATATATATATATATATATATATATATATATATATATATATATATATATATATATATATATATATATATATATATATATATATATATATATATATATATATATATATATATATATATATATATATATATTGTTTATAAATATATGAATATAACGGATTTTCCGGATAGGATTTAAAAATGACGTCTTGCTAGAATTTTTAATTAATTTAACATTTTTAGAAAATATTGACATCAAAAATGATTTACTGTTCATAAAATAGTTTTACGAGAGCCATAAAATATGGATGTAATTTTAGTGATCTTTCAAAGGCTTAAGTGAAAATACACGATAAGGTTCTTTCGTGAGAAAACCATTCTTTTTTCAATTTTAGAATTACAAACAGATAACAAAAATAAAGATAAAAAACAGCTCTCACAAATGAGATGCATTGAAGTCATAAAAGATTTAGCGTTATAGATATACGAGTGGTCCAGTGGCTATAGAATTTGAAAAATAAATAATAAAGTAAAATATCTTTTTCTAAATCCAAATCCATTTTTTTTAAATTCTGAGTTTTCTAAGCCTCCATTAAACGTTATTTATGTCTTTTTTTCAATTTGGGACTGAAAATACTAAAAACCAAACTTTTTGGAAATCTAGTACCCTATAACTTTAAGGAAAATATCCCTTGTTCAATTTGAGAAAAGTATGTATTACCTCTTCATCTTTGATTATGTGTCAAAAAATAATATGATAACTCCTGTAATTGGAGATAATCCAGATTTGTGAACAAGTATTTGGACACACTCAAAATGTTGTAAATAAATTAACTGGTCAAATAATAAGCTAAAATAATAAAAATGAAAATGATATTTTCTGGCGTTTCTCATGGATGTGATTATTTTCATTATTTTAAAGCTTCTTTTCATCCCACCAATAGATGTCTCTAGTGAAGTTTTAGTGATTCAAGAACAAAGTTTCGAAATTGGTTCATATATATAAGAATGAGTAGTGTGGTTGTCAATAATGATTAGAATTGGTGAATGTTACACGTGTGTAAAGTGATTACTTAAACCAGTATAAAACGGTCGTCAGCCCCGTAAATGTCCATACTTCCATATTCTTCTTCAACTTTGATGAGATGTCAAAAAATAATTCCTCTTCTGTCTAAACGGCAAGGCTATGGAACCAATAACTGATGACTTTCAAGGACCACTTGAATTATTAATATATGGTAAAATATTGTAATCGTAAAAATCCATCATATTATCCTTTCCTTGTGGTACCCTCCTTCAACTTCTTACCATATTCTACTCTCTTTACCTCATATGATTCTGATTCATTTACAGTTTTATTATTATTGTTTCGTCATATTTATTGTTTCGGCATTTACTTTGTGGTAAGATAAGATTAAATTTAAAATATAACACTTTTTTTACCATTTGAGTGTTATATTGTTACGACTAGTTTCAGAAGCATCTATAGCTTCCAAAACTAGTCGTTACAAAATATAACACAATTAGTAAAAAAGTGTTTTATTTACAATTTACTTTAAAGTTTCATGTAGTTTTAATTTCGAAAATTCAGACTTCAACAAAATACATAGTATTTTTTTCGTTTTCACCAAGGAAAAGCACTATCTGCCCCTTGAGATACAAATCTTGACCAGTATTTTAAGTTGATTGAAATATATTGCTTCCTACGCCGACAAAGTATTCTGTACAATAAGCTTATTATATAAACAAATGAATAAAATAACCTTAATACGATCCAAACACCGCCTACGGTTTCTTAAATAATTGTTTTGTACTTAAAAGTTAAAGTCAAGTGGATTTAAACGATTTTAAAAGTAAATGTGAATTTCTGACATTGATCCTACTGGCAGTATTCTATCAAATTTCGTTCAAACTTGCTCAAAAATCCCTATATAGTTTTTTTTTTACAATTATTAAGAAAAATTATTCTCGTCATTTATGCTATTATAACGTACACCTGGCCAACCCTAACTAACTAACCCAGGCCAATAAAAAAAAAACGCATTTACTAATATGTTACAAATGGCTGAAGCCAAATCTGCCTCATGTATGTCCTGAAATACTTTTGTATCTTCCCTCCTTTTATTATTATTGCAGAATTTTGGTATCAGAAGAGTATCAGAAGAGGCACCTGCTCCCATCACCCGATATATTACAGCGATGGGGAGGCAGGGAGGCCTAGCAAAATCAGACGACTTTTGGGGAAATTTCTTTGTTCGACAGTTCTCGCTTTCGGAGCCATCTTCGGTGAGTTCATCAACCCAGGGGTATTGCTACCCTCCTAATAATTTATGGCTGTTCATGTGTAAGTTTCATACAAGTTTTCTCTTTGGAACAAAATACGAAGACACTGCTAATCCCAACAATCGCAGATATTGACACCTGTCAGGTTTTAAATCATAGAAGTTAACCATATAAGGCACCTAAGTAGATACGTGATTCAATAAAATATACTGGTCTGAAAGACTTATTTGCGAGTTATTTTGAAAAATAAAAGTTTACCATAGATACTAAAATAAATACGTGATTGAATAAAGTATACAAGTACCTGTCTAACAGATTCGTTTGCGAGCGACATTGATAAATAGAAGTTAACCAAAGATTCCCAAATATAATAGATACGTCATTCAGTAAAAGATTCGAGGACCTACCTTTGATAATTTTTTTTTCTTATTTGAACTAATGTGTTCGAAAAACAAATAAACTTTTTGGCCGATTTTTTTTGTTTGTTTTATTATCAGCTCGGCAAAATTGGACTGGTTTTATGCATTATACATGATATTTGTAGTAATATTATTTTTAGATTTGGCGTTTAATTTATAGAATTCATTTGAATATAAATTAAATATTAAAATCAAACAATGATTTTTAGAGCCTACAAAATTGTATTTTATTATTAAAGACACATAAAAATAAAATTTGTGATAAAGGTTTCGCCTTGTTATGGCATTTTAAAATAACTGCCAGTAGTTTGAAAATAGTTTGTAAAAAATAAAATGACGGAAGTTTTAAAACCCATTTTATTAAAAAAATGTTTTTAATATTAAAATACAATTAAGTGGACTCATAAAATCAGTATTTTATTTTAATATGTATAAGTCGGGTTGTGGGCCCCGTGGTTAGTGTCGCAGACTCTTAAGTCAGAGTTTCTCAGTTCGAACCCACTATATCACAATTTGATACCTATTTCTAATAATGAGCCGCTTAGACTCACAGAAATAGGGTGAAATTGAAATATTTGTGTGAGTAATAAAAACATAAATATTTCTCTTTTTATGAAAAAAAATATCCCACACTGATTTTTACAGTCTACTACACTGTTCTTATGATTATTAAATACACGTTAAAATGTTAATTTGTAATTATTGTTTCGCTTTGTTTTGGCATTTTCCAACTACTGTCAGTAGTTTGAAAATGCCATAACAAGGCGAAAAAATTATCAAAATTTTTATTTTTATTTGATTTCAATAATAAAATACAATTTAGTGGACTCTTAAAATCATTGTTTGATTTTTAAATTTAATAAAATTATAAAATAATATTATTATATCGGTTGGCAGTGTTTTGCAGTATATTCGTAGAATTCAATTAACAACGTTGATTCGTAGGTAATAATATTTTCGGAATTTCTTTATATAAATTTTCACGACATTTTTAATAACAGCATAATTTGATCAACCCTCCACCCTCGTTCAGTGTGATCTTTACAGAATACTCCGACAGGGGACTTGAGAACATTGTTCAGAGGGGTGGATAATTGAAAGAAGA
Source organism: Brachycentrus maculatus (assembly GCF_059751285.1). Classification (NCBI taxonomy): domain Eukaryota; kingdom Metazoa; phylum Arthropoda; class Insecta; order Trichoptera; family Brachycentridae; genus Brachycentrus; species Brachycentrus maculatus. The sequence continues at coordinate 463,045 of NW_028281371.1, forward strand.
CAGGTGCAGAAGAGAACTTATACTTAATAATACAACAGGTACTACTTTAACGATTCTATGCCTCACGTTAAAGACTCCCACGACACTATGAAGGAAACGCTCACTGTCCAAAACACGCAAAATACTATTTCACGGGGAAAAAAACGACAGGCAGGTTATATAAGAGAAGGTATTTACTTCAACTAACAATTCTCTGACTCCGACCTTTGTTACCTCGACTTAAGACTCCTGTATATTGCATGATACATAACACCGCTCTCCCTACTTGCGTCATCTCGACCTACGGCATCTGTAACGTAGAATTATGAACTAAAATCTAAAAATGAGTTTTCTTTTGATGACAAAATAAAATTAACATGACACAGTTATGTGAAATATCAAACATATGTGAGAATTGTCTCTAAATAATTTTATAAACAAATTCTCATCTGATGGTAAAATTCCACATCTATCAAAATTACTACCAATTTACGAAGAAATCCAATAACAGCATATAACTAATAGTTTTATTGAAGCGATACGGATGTTCAATAATGGACAAAATGGTGAACCTTACACAAGTATATAAAATCATCATTTAGTCTAGCCAAATGCCAGATCGTAAGCCCTAAAATGCTCTGACTTCCATCTTCTTTCGTTTAAAATTAAAAGATGAGAATATTAACAGTGTGTGTAAATTTGTAACTAATTCTCTCATATGCATATCAACATATGAATAAAAGTGCATAATTGATAAAATTTTGATATCTTTTATGTTGAGGTAATTTATTTTCGTGGAAAGTTTGAATTGAAATCTGTTTTTAAGCCCAAAGCAAAGCAGCGGCTAGAATTTCTCCCACAGCTTACAATTGGAAATAAATTAGTGGCCATTCGTTTTTATTGCTGCTGGGGGAGATGAGGGAAGTTCGTGCCTATTATTATTTGTCAAAATCCCATTACTGTTAATGTAGCTCTTGATGGCTGTCTCACACCTGTCTGAGTAACACAACTCGGTAATAATTTATATTTTAAATGCAACTACGTAAATTTTATGTGAATCTTAAAGAAAAGTAATGACGATGCATTAAGTGAAATGTGAAAATATTTTATCCATTTTTAAAGCCATTGCTTGGAAAATATAATATAATATTGCCAATTTTCACAATTTATTTTAAATACTGTTTGTTAATGGATTAATGATGCAATATTTCCCATAAAACGGTCCAGTTTTGACATTTTCAAGCGTTTTCATGCATATTATCATTATCAAGAGAACATTTTTCTCCTCTGTCATTACAGTTTATTTATTATATAAACCGTCCTATCAAAATAATTCTGTAAATGTTAGTTATTGATTATAAATATGAATTCATCTGAATATGAAATTTTTAATAGCAACATTTTTCTACAAGTAACCTATTATTATTATAAAAAAAATTTACAAAAATTTTAAGGGATTGTTAATTAACAAATACGTACATTCTACGTTTGAGTATGGTTATAAAAATGTGTGTTGTGTGTGTGTGTGTGTGTGTGTGTGTGTGTGTGTGTGTGTGTGTGTGTGTGTGTGTATATTAACATAATGTACATATACTGTTTTTGGCTCGATACTCAATCCATGGTATCCACATTGTATTTCAAATGAGATTAACTTGTTATTTTGCCAACGTATATCATATTTCAGTATCGAGAAAGAAAATGAAATGGTTTGTTAAATATCTCGAATAATATACATACATTTATATTAGAATGATAAAGCAGCCATTCCATTCATGGAACGTATCTAAGAAAATGCGCTCGTTCGACCGTGTAACTCGTTCCTAACTCTATTTCCCCTATACGTTTTGCTTCCTTTCATCTGTATTTTTCCTCTCTCTATTATCCTCCAGTACCCACTCGACAATCGATCCCTCCTTTGCGGTAATGCGAGCGGGAGACTTCTCTCTCGCTATCGGCTTTACTTATGTCCCGAAATTACTTCGGCCAGTGTCGCTCTATCCCGGCCTCCTTCCAGCACTCAACACGGCTTCTTACCCCTTCCAGTATTCGTCCTTTGAAATATTACCAATCAGGCTTATTTGTTTGGATTTTAAGTAGGTACTTACCCCGGATTATGGAAAATATTTTATTTATTTTAGAATTTAATTGAACAGTTTGATCAAGTTATAAACATATCGTTCACTCTTTTCAATAAAGTCATATATCAATAAACTTGATTTTTCAGGAGATCGTTTTTAAAGTTTAAGAATATGATAAAATGTATAAAAAATAAATATCAAGTAACTTATCGAACTTTTTACTGTACTACAAACCTTTTAGGTAAAACTTAAAGCTTTTTTCTCCATTTGAAAAATATTTAGTTTATTTAAAAAATAATAAAACAATACATTTTTTCCGAAATGCAAAAACAACACTTCCTGCCGTAGCGGGTAAATATTAAGTTAAAAATATGCCGCTTATGCTGAGATATAGTACATTTTCTGGGCATTTCGAAAACATGCACAACCGAAAATTGACGACTTTTGATACATGAAGTTGTTGAAAGGAGTGAGAGATAATATCTCTCACTCCTTTCAACAACTTCATGTATCAAAATACACATATTGTGTGTAACTTGGTGTAACTGTAAAATTAAATTCTCAAATAAAGAAAATATTTGGCATAATCTGGGGTAGGTACCTACTGAAAATGAAAACAAATAAACCTATTTGATAATTTTTCAAAGGGCATCTACTGGAAGGGGTAAAAAGTACTCGTTTATATGAGTATTTCAAAATATATATGTTCTTGTACACTTATAATTACAAAATTCCACATTTGTAAATATGCATGAAAGAGGGACGGTAGGGAGGAAAGGGGAAAAGGGAATGCTCAAGTCAAAGACAAATTGTACGAGGGACACCACGATATCAATGTCTACTTACAATGGTAAATGATTTCAGCGCTGACAACGTCGAGTTGTACATCAAAATAATATGAAGATTCATCGTTAACCCATTTTGATGAACGATAAACATAGGAGCTTTGTTTAGAGTTAAGGTATCAGTTATCTTGGTGATTCGACTGGGAACTCTTAAATATATTTAAAACATTATAAGTGTCCACAAAAATCTGGATTATCTCCAATTACAGGAGTTATTATTATTTTTTTTTTGATATGTCATCAAAGATAAAGAAGAATTTGGAAGTCTAGGCATTTACGGGGCTGACGACCGTCATAGGCTGGTTTAAGTGATCACTTTACACACGTGTAACATTCACCAATTCTACCCATTATTGACAACCACACTACTCAAATTCTTGGAAGTTCTATATATATGAACGAATTTTTAAAACATTATTCTTGAATCAATAGAACTTCACTAGAGACATCTATTGGTGAGATGAAATTGATGTCTAGGGTTAAGATTCCATATGAAAAATAATGTGTTTACTTCATATGTAGTGAATATAATTATAACTCTACTTCTAATAGATTTATATTATCCACTGACACTTCGTGATGGAATTGCATTTTAATATGTTATTAGATTAAAACCAATATTTTTAGCTTTTCCACTTTATTTAAATAAAGTGGAAAAGCTAAAACTATTGATTTTAATATAATAATATATTAACTCTACGTCTAAATGTTTATTTGGAATCTTTGTCATTTTTAACCGGTTATTATATTATCAGGAAATTAATGCGACTTACTCAAACGAAAACTTTTATTTTATATATTAATCTTACGGTAAACAAAGGTTTAAAATGTGATTGGAGACTATGAGCTCATACAATGAGACTTTTTTTAGCGTCTGATGTCATATCTAAGCCATTAGGCTTATATTAACACAATCGGGGGTTTTCATGGATAAATCTTTTTAATTTCGAAATGTACATATGTACGATGGCGTTAAAATCTTTTTTGAAATTTTGAACTTAGCTCAACTTCGACCTACACTTTCTTCAAAGCTCGCAACTTTCTTTCCTCATTAAAATTGTGGCAAGAAAATGTTTATCTTGTAAACGTAAATAAATGTCGGATGCAAATCGGGGGTTTTCATGGATAAATCTTTTTAATTTCGAAATGTACATATGTACGATGGCGTTAAAATCTTTTTTGAAATTTTGAACTTAGCTCAACTTCGACCTACACTTTCTTCAAAGCTCGCAACTTTCTTTCCTCATTAAAATTGTGGCAAGAAAATATTTATCTTGTAAACGTAAATAAATGTCGGATGCAAGTTGGAAAACATGACGGTAAATATTAATTTATCGAATTGATTTAGAGAAAGTCTCCGCTAAGGTAGAGAAGAAGTTGTGTGGAGTATTCCTATTGACAGATAAGATCTAGTGCGTCGCCTGGAGACTTAATATCGGAACTCTTTCCGGCGAAACTTTCGCGAAAAGGTGGTTTATATAATGTTAGCTTTAAGACTCACATATCATAGTATAATACTTACTTGCAAAATTTGTCTTGATGGCTTAAGAGTACTTACATGGAATGAAACACAAATAAGATACAAGTTGAAATTGATAATTTGATTATAACTATGACTGTTATCAATTGTTACTCTGACGATTCAGGCAGGGTTAGGCAGAGAGGCTGAAATGATTTTGCATGAAGCTATGAATCTATGTTAAGACAGGCAGGTGCGTCTGTTCCAACATACAAATAAACAAATAAACAAATGAATAAATGAACAAATAAACAAATGAACAAAAAAACAAAAGATTATTATTATTATTATTTCTTATTTGTAAAGATACATATATGAAAACACATTAGAATGAAACGTTGTATTAAAATTTCAAACCAATTGGTTAACGACTTTAGGAGATTTAAGATATTGAAGTAAGGAATAATTTTATTTTTGTTATTGTAGATGTAGAATTTTTTTAGTATTAAAATTCTCAGTTTTAAGAAAAACAAGAACAAACAACAATGTTGTAGTTGTTGATATTTTATTCTTGCAGATAAATCCTACTAAACTTAAATTAAAAACACGATATTAAAAATTAATATTTTTTATAAGTACATTTATTCAAATTATTGTAGATTTCAATTTCAAATTAAAATGAATTACGTCACCTACTCAAAAGTCAAAATACCAAATCCTCGCTATGGCAATTTCATTTAAAAACAATGTTTTCATTCTAACTAGAAAATGCAACAATACGCTTTCTCTACAATTTCAGTTGAAAATTAATGTCCGCGTGGAGCGTGCTGCTTTTGTAAAATTTTAAACATTGAAGTGACGTTTTTTACCGATAAAAAATTATAATAAAGAAATATGAAATCCACAATGATTTATGATTCCACAAGTGAAGTTTGTCTAAAAACTATTTTCAATTTGTTCGTTTTTTTGTTTGTTTTCGTTTTGGTGATCACCTAGTAAGTACTTACTTACCTAGTTAGTACCTACTTACTTCGGAACTTTCCCGTCATATTATTTCAAGTTGGTACTTGTATTCTTTATTTAAACGCTCCCAACTTTTATTGTTGTTTTCCATTTAGTTACCCGGTATCCGTTGTACTAAATAAGTTGTGCTCGCCTGTGTCTGAAATTATTATTATTGAATTTAAAAAAAAAATGTTTCCCGTGAAAACCTTAAGTTATTTACTATTTGAGTGTTTGGTGAATGTGCGTAAATCAGTTTATTTTCCGTGTGTGTTTGTGATATTCCTGGTCTAATAATTTAAGTGGTCAACTTCATCGTTTCCAGATGGTTAAGAGGAATTTTGCTGTGAAGATGAAGGTTGGGTGAGTCATTTTCTTTAATTTATCTCCAATGACCATCTCATTTCCGTACGTTGAAGAGTAAGCTCGGGCCTGAAAATGCTCACACTTTGCGTACTTCATGTAATTATTATTGTGTAATTTTTTACAGGTTTAAGGATGAAGGTTCTAGAGTCTTGGGGAACTCTTTGGCCTTTATTAAAGAATTTTAATTGTATTGGCTATTAAAGAATCTTAAAAGGTGATTTTTCTGTAATAATTTTTTATTTCCGCTTATATATCGTTACTCTCACGTTAACTATCGTCAAACACAAATCAACAAATTTGAATTTATCATAAAATATTATTTTGTAAGTCTTTTATTATTAATCTTTATGTTTATCTTAATGGTTTAAGCTAGATCGGTTTTTATTTTCTGTTTGTTGTTTTTTAAACATATTTTCTATTTTGTCCGAAGTTAATAATAAATTTTTTATGTTTATCTCAATGATTTAAGCCAGATCGGTTTTTATTTTCTGTTTGTTGTTTTTTAAACATATTTTCTATTTTGTACGAAGTTAATAATAAAATTTTTATGTTTATCTTAATGATTTAAGCTAGATCGGTTTTTATTTTCTGTTTGTTGTTTTTTTTTAACATTTTTTCTATTTTGTACGATTATCAAGGATACAATTGAAAAAATGTAATTAAATTGGGTCTTTCTTTAATATTTTTTCTTCGTTCTATAGTCTTATAAGTACTAGGCATAATTAACGCCTTATTAAAGATTGATTTTCTTTATTTGTATTTTAATTAAATCTTGTTTATTTATTTTTACAATACGTATTTTATTTTTTAATGTATTCTTTACTAGGCAAAACACGTGACGAGACGTCCATTTACATAATAAAAAATATTATTATGAAATTACAAATATTACGACTTAAGATATAAAATAATGTAATATAAACCAAAGAAGTACAGTTTAGCATAGTGATAAAATATTGCAACATAAAATATAAAATAACGTAATAAAAACAAAATAACTTCAGTTTAGTGCAGTGAGAAATTTCCAAGTATGCAACAATAATAATATATTAGCTGATTTTATTTAGGTGGGGTGATCAACTTTAAGCAACTCTTGTGTCCCATATCAAGAAGTAAATTTTTTACTTATTTTTCCAGCTTATTTCTATTAACTTCTAATTTTATTTTATTTTTCGCAATATTGTAAAGTTTGGGTGCTAGTAAAGTACGTAATGTTTTAAACGTATAGACTTAAAAATAAACATAATATCTACTTGAATATAAATTTTAAATTAAAATTTTTAGTTTACTCTATCATGTTCTAATACTTCAATGTAAAAATACAATGTTCTTTGATAAAAGTTGTAGATAAAAATTGTAGTAAAATAATAAGAGATTTTGTGAGAATTAATTAATTGAAAAGCGTTTAAATTTTTCACTCAAAAATTTTCTACCTATGTTAGGTTATGGATAGGGCACATCATCGTTTAAATACAACGTTAGGTCGGTTATTAATTATGTTTGTGAAAGGTGACAAATTCTGCTCTTCAGATTAAATGGAGGGTTGCAATATAGTTTATTGGACAGATGAGTCAGAAAGTTAGAGCAATATACTGTGAGAAAAGAGGAAAAATTTGTACAAGACAAACGAACCGCTAAGATACGAGATCCTTAATATTGTATACGAGAGATTGTATAATATTTTTTCATTCATTTTTCAAACCCTAATGGTGCATAGGGCACTGCATCATATAAACGCAGTGTTATCTTGATCGTTAACACATTGAATAAATATTAGAGTGAAAAAATCACTTATATTTACCCCCCCCTGGGAATCGAACCCGGGACCTTCAAAACGGTAGTCGAGCATGCTGACAATTATACCACGGAGGCGGACGAATAATATTTTAGCGTTGGTTAATTATTGCATTTTGCGTTTATACGTTAGATCACCAAGAATAATAAAAAGGTCAAAATGATTCGCATACATATGGCTCGGTTTGTTTATAATACTTTCTCTGTTTTTACACGAAGCCAAAACTTTGCGACGTCACTTTTATAAGTCATTTTTCTTGATTCCATCATTAGAAATGTAAATATATATTTTATAAAGTACAACAATATGATATGTAGGTACTGTAACGAACCGGAAATTTGCAAGAAACGTTTATTCAATGTAGCATTTATAGAAGTATGTCCCGATCCCATTAATGGGCGTTTAGTTTCATTTTGATTGTGATGTGAAGTGGTTGTGACAAATAATTTTAATAGCATTTAGATATTGAAACGTTGCCAGATAATCCTCTTTTAGTGAAACTGTCGGCATCATTGTTTGTTACAGCTTACCGCTGCCGACCTCACAGTTTGACAGTAAAATATTATAATCTTAATGGCCGTCATAAAAACGAATGAATTCTGAATGGACTCATCAACTCTTTAATGACATTTCGCCAACTTGAAGAGAATTATTATTGGGAAATTTACATTTGAGAAAAAGTCGCATTATTAAGATTCCGTGACGTCAGACGCTCCCCCGCCGCCATTATTTTTCTACAGTCACGTCGCTGTCAGAGCAGAAGTCGAACTTGAAAAAAAACTTGATTCAAATACGCATTTGTTCTGCTCGCTTGGACATGTCCATCCTCGGGAGGAAAGTTCTGGAAGAAAAAAGAATTAAAATGGCGGCCCGCGGGGGCGGTCACGTGACAGCGAGAAACTTTTCCCGCCAAAATTCGGCGCCTTTCCAACAAATCACACCCTCTGGAGACGTTCTCTTGATTTAGATCGAGTAAAGACGATTTTAGAGTTCGACTAGAGTTTAAAAGAAGATTTTCTCTCGAATTGGAGCTGAATGGAAATCCGGGAGTCATTTTCCTCCCTATAAACTGTTTCCGCTCTTTTTTGTGACCGGGAAATCAAATTATTTAAAGATATTCAACGTTCGTCTTAAAGGGGGATTAGGAGTTATTTGTACAGCGGTTGTATGCTTCAATTTAAAACGTGATACTAAAGTTGGATTGAGTTTGCGAAATTCGGAATAAACATGCTTGTGTGTAGATACATAAAACAAAAGTACAATATATCCGTTATGACGTACGCAACCTTCTAGAAACGTACCTACGTTATGTGCTTGTCATCTCTCATTGTGCGAGATGAGTAAATGTGAATAAATTTCTATTTATAGCATTCTTATTTCTGCTAGCTATTTTGTAAAACGGGCTCTTTTCGTTTACAACATTCCTACGGAGGAGTATCAAAACAGAGAAGTGTTAAACACGATAGAGCGCTTGTGCACTACACGCATTTTTACCGTCCGGCAGTCCGGTTTTTTTTTTAAATAAAAGCGACTACGATAGTTTAGCGCGGACGAATTTACGCGCAACGTGATCACGCACCGATGAAGAGCACCGATCCGAAGAAAGAAAAATAAAAACACAAGCCAATCCAAGCTAATCATCCGTTTTATCATGCTAACTGAAGTGCCGGACGGTAAAATTCCGTGTAGTTCACAAACGCCCATAGGGCGCTTGTCCACTACCCGGAATTCCGTGTAATTTTACTGTCCGGCACGTTAGTAAGCGTTTTAAAACGACGATTGGCTTGGATTGGCTTGTGCTTTTGTCCATCTTTATTCAGATCGGAGCTCTTGATCGGTGCGCGAACACGTTGCACGTACATTCGATCGTAAAATCGTCGTTTTAAAACGCTAACTGACGTGCCGGACGGTAAAAATTACACGGAATTCCGGGTAGTGGACAAGCACCCATACGATTTCATTTTTAGAGGCCTCTGAACTATGAACTCAGGCTCTATTCAATGAGACTCGAAAACTTGTGTTTATAAATTGTGAATTCCTCCGTTCAAACGAAATCTCCGTTTTTAGTCAACTTAATATTCCATTCTTGATTTCCCCTGACTTGTGAATTCCTTTTGAATCAAGTCACGCACCATACTTGACGACGGCTACATATAATCATACTTATCCATTGAACTCGGCTGTAGGCACGTACGTGGATACAAAGTTCCATCCAGTTAAGTTTGACACGCCTCGGCGAGTGTTCGTATCAGTAAAGGAACTCAAATAATACAATTCCCGAACAACTGCCTATTATTTTGACTATCTCGCTAATATCAAAATTGAAAATTGGACGTAAAACATACGCTTAGGAGTACGCCAGCTACAATGGAGCAGTACAAAGTGTATTTAGATGTCTACTTATTTACTCATGAAAAACTGAGGTTGTTTTTACGTTACTTGATAGAAATATCGATCATATATGCAAACACCAAAAATAAAAAGGGTTTATTTCTTTTCTTACATAGATGCTATTTATATTTATGTATTAATTGTTCATCTTTTGAAAAAATACACGTAGTAGGTAAAATATGAAATATTTATAAATATTTTTTTTATTAATACGAAACGCCTAACATGACTTGAATGTTCGCGTGAAAAGTTCATACTTCTAACACACTTTTTTTGCTTACCTTATAACTCTGATCCGTACCTGATGGTGCATAGGGTACTGAATAATAAAGAAGCAGTTGAATATCGATCGTTGAAAACACGGAGGAAAGGCGATTGGTCTTGCATTTCGTTGCTTTAACCTAATCAACGTAACCCTTTTACCCAACCAATATGCATAAGGCATTGCATCATAAGAAGCAGTGTAATCTTGATCGTTGATTACACGAAGGAAAGGTGATGAGTCCTATGTACCAGTCCGTGGCAATATTAAAGAACTATTAATTGTACAGTTTTTCTTCTTCTTCATGTGTCCTGCCGAGTCTCCCCGACGTTGACGATCACTTGGGAGAAACCTTGTCTGTCCTGGGCAGTACGAAACAGTACCTCCACACATCTCTTAGCCAGGAAAGCTGCCGTCTGCCGACCTCTCTGCGACCCTCAATCTTCCCTTTTATGACCAGTTGTACAATGGCAAACTTTTCACTTATTTATTGATTTGGCGTTTAATTTGTAGAACTCCATTTTAATTTATGAATTAATTTTTAAATCAAACACAGATTTTTTGAGTCCACTAAGTTGTATTTTATTAAAAAACATAAAAATTAATATTATGAAAATTGTTTCGCCTAGTTATGGCATTTCCAAACAAATGTCGTTCGAAAATGCATTCGTTTGAAAATGCCATAACTAGGCGAAACAATTGTCACAATATTAATTTTCATGTGTTTTTAATAAAATACAACTTAGAAGACTCAAAAAATCTGTGTTTGATTTAAAAATTAATTTATAAATGCTTTTCAGTTGTTATAATGCGACCAAAATACGAAGTTTCACGGAGTTTGATTGTTGTGAGCAATTCTCTCAGTGCACTTGCTCTACATAGTACTTCATCGTTACTTATCATATATGTCCAGCATATTTTCAACATCCTGGATGTGGATCCACATTTCAAAATCCTTGAAGCGGTTAGTAATATTAACCTTGAGGGACCATGCCTTGATATAAAGTAAAATTGACCACACATAACATTCGATCATTATTTGTCTGAGCTTAAGATTTATACTATTGTGAAACAGAAAATATTCATTTAATTAACAGTATTTCTAATTGTTTTTATTTTTTTATTTTAGTATGATTTTAGAATACTATTTTGTTTTAAACAAAATGTGGCTGACCCATCGTCTTGCACTCGGCCCTTACTCAAGCTGAAATATTATTATTATTGTCCTTGAATTATGATTTATTATTAATATTGGTTCGTATCGATTGCCCTTTATATCAGATATGTTAAGAAAAACAAAGAAGCCGGCATAAATAAAACATATTTATAAAAATACATTCTTAATAATAAACTTGGTTGTACGGATATATAGGATATCTGTAAATGCTTTATTGGAGAGAAATGTATTGTTTTCCTATTTTATTCTTTATCGTAAATAAATAAAGCTGATTCAAACTCATAAAAAGAAGACAAACATTGATCTCAGGCTTTTAACGATAAGAATGTAATCGAGTTTTTCAGCCGAAATACTTTATTACACAATGTCACTAATTTTATCTTAGATATATATATTGTTTTCGTTTAATATTTCTCGAGTCTTTCTTTATAAGAGAATTTGCAGTCTACATAATTTGTATCATATTTCAGCTATTATAATAGTGGTGTCGGGTTGTGGTCCCTTGGTTAGTATCGCGGACTCTTGAGTCAGAGTTTTTTAGTTCGTCTACCACAATTTGATACCAATTTCTAATAATTTTTTATTTAGTTTTTATTAAAAAAAAAAAGAAATATTTGCGTTTTTATTATTTACAGACTCTACTTTTTCTGTAAGCCTAAGCGGCTCATAATAAGAAATAGGTATTAAATTGTGGTAGAGTCGATTCGAACCGAGAAACTCTGGCTTAAGTGTCCGCAACACTAATCACGGAACCACAACCTGACACAAAGTGATCTGCAGGTTTATTCGCACAAAGTGATCTGTTGGTTTGTTTTTATTTTAATTGTATAATTTAATGAATCCCGGTTTTGTGTTTCTAATTTGGGATGTAATTTCTTTGTTCGTCCTCCGATACGTTTTATCACAGAATCTTCATTCCTGCTCCCTCATTACGTTTAAACAAGGGTGCGGTATTTCCACCAACAAATGAATTTCGCTCTTCTCAGGTGTCGGACCCTCCAATTCCTAATAATTGAAAGTGGACTAATGTAGGCAGCAACACGATGGCACAAAAAAGATCACAAACAAAGAAGTGATTTTTTTTTCAAGTAGATAAAAAAATATTTAGGAAGTTATAAAAATACTATACATTTCATTTATAAATCAAGTATGTCTACTGATATAATACGAAATTTCTGTATTTTATTTATGTGAATTAAAATGTTACTGCCATTTTTCGAACCGTAAAATCAGTTTTTCATCGATTGTTTTGTAAATTTGACACAGTTATGCATTTAAATAGTGCGTGCTTTCATCCATCTATAAAAATAAAAATGAGAAAGATGACAAGTAAAATTAATTTTAATAATATAGTTTTTTTACCTCGACGAAAGCTCTGTCTGTTAAACGCAGCATCAATACGTGCAATTATGAACATTGCTCATGGCAGAGAGCTTGTTTCTTGAGCATTAACGTTGCTTTTTTGTTGATTGTTATGTTTGATATCGTTGATGCTTTATATACAGATGTATTATCAATATTTCCAGTATTATTATGAAATTATACGTACTAAAAATGTGTGTAAAATTTAACTATACTAAACCTAGCTAGGTACAGCTAGTTTTATGTAAATTCAATTCATCGTAAGTAGCAAATACATTTTTTAATGATATCACGTATAATAAATGGAGGTGGATAGATCCGAAATAGATTGTATCATTCGACCATATCGTATTTGATTGCGTGTCACAAATAATTTTCTTTCATATAGATTTACAAATTAGTTTTGTAAAATGTGCCCTCAGCACGGGAAAACTCACAAAAATGGCACCATGTAAATAACCCAAAATATTATTATTATTATTAACAGGTGAATTAAATTGCTTTAAAAAAAAACGATGTGAAATTATATTGCATTTAAAATTCTTTTTTTGACAGTTTTAATTTTTTTTCTTACTGTGTATCGTTTTTGGTTCACCCGGTATAAACATCACCCCAACCAATGACCAACGAACAGGTGGCTAACTAATTCAATTACTGGACGTGGATTCGGTGTAAGCGGGACATTCCGCAGCCTTGGGAGGAACGGTCCATTATCTGACTAATAGATATATATCTCATCTGAAGTGTACACCACGGTACAATAACGTGCATTACTAGTAATGAGACGGAGCCGTGCTGTGTAATGCTGAGTGATGGCATCTCCCTGCGATCCTCACGTCTTCGGAACATGTATTGCTGTCTTCGCGACCGCATGAATACTATGTGTCCCTGGTAGAACTAATTAATATGAACGATTTAACGCGCAGAAGTTATTGACGTCAAAATGTAAGGGTATGGGTTTTCTGCCATTGGCTGGTTTATGCGATCATTTTTCGCGTAGGATAATATTGATATCTTAACATGGATGAAAAAGAATATAGAAGTCTGGGTATTTACAGGGCTTACGACCTATCTAAGGCTGGTTTAAATAATCACTTTACATATTATTTTTTGACATCCCATCAAAGATGAAGAAGAATATGGAAGTCTGGGCATTTACAAGGCTGACGACCGTCATAGGCTGGTTTGAGTGATCACTTAACACACATGTAACATTCACCAATTCTACCCATTATTGACAACCACACTACTCAATTTCATCTCACCAATACATGTCTCTTCTGAAGTTCTAGTGATTGAAGAATAATGTTTCAAAATTGGTTCATATATATAGAACTTAGAAACCAAGAATTTGAGTAGTGTGGTTGTCAATAATGGGAAGAATTGGTAAATGTTACACGTGTGTGAAGTGATTACTAAAACCGGCCTATGAAAGTCGTCAGCCCCGTTAATGCCCAGACTTCCATATTCTTCTTCATCTTTGATGAGATGTCAAAAAATAATTTGAAAATAACTTCTGTAATTGGAGATAATCCAGATTTTGTGAACAAGTATTTGGACACACTCAAAATTTCGTAGATCACTTTACATACTTTTTTACCCATGATTGGCAAATACACAACTAAAATTTCGGAACTTGTATATTTCTTTTAATTGACACGTTTCTTCACATGTGCGTTCTCGGCTCCCTCTATCTTTGAATTGAGTATTTTTTTATTTAGCGGATACCTTCATCAAATATATTGTTCTATAAATACCCAGACTTCTATATTCTTCTTCATCTACTATATTGAGATGTCAAACTATCGTCAATTTTGAAGACAAATTTCAGACCCTTATCTGCACCTAGATGATGCAAAGAGCACTGAATTGGATTGACGTGGTGTTAACACGATCTCTAATTGCATAAAGGCAAGGTTAAAGATCCTGTACTCCAGAATTCCTATAGGAATGGATTATATTTGACATGATACAGATGTAAGTGAATGTGCTAGGATTGAAGGATATTACAAATATATGGGAAAGGAAAAAAGGAAATACACTAATTAACACTAGCACTAGTGCTAGCTTGATATCTTTAAGGGTGCTAATTTGTATGGATCTCTTTAAAAAATCTGCATATGATATATCAGTTTTTGTCAAAAGTTTTGATTTATCTTTGTCACCTAATAAAATTGACCGGATATGAATTTTATATGTGGTAAAAATGTCACGTTAATCAGAATGCAAGATGTGTTTCTATGTATGTTGTGAAGTAGAAGTTTATTTTTAGACATCTCTTCATAGATGAAGAAGAATATGAAAGTTTGGGCATTTGCGGGGCCGACGACCGTCGGCCCCGCATAGGCTAGTTTAAGTGATCACTTTACACACGTGTAACATTCACCAATTCTACCCATTTTTGACAACCACACTACTAAAATCGTGGAAGTTCTATATATGTGAACCAACTTTGAAACATCATTCTTGAATCACTAGAACTTCACTAGAGACATCTATTGGTGAGATGTCAAAAAATAATATGAAAATAACTCCTGTAATTGGAGATAATTCAGATTTTGTGAACAAGTATTTGGAGACACTCAAAATGTTCTAAGTAGAAGTTTCGTGTGATTTCGGTGATGTACGAATAATTTATTAAACATTTGTATTGTTAGAATGTAAAACAGACATATTACCGTATCGCAACCAAAATTGCCTTTCCGTTCAAAATTTCATATTCTTCATTCTTAAATAAATTTAAGAAATGTATCATCGTGGCTCAATAATGTTATTTTGTGTAACATTAAAAAAAAATCAATAATAAATTTTCGACCGCTTAAAAGGTAATCTACAGTAACTACAAGTCACGAATAAATAAATAAATAAACCAATATTTTACATTCCGAATTCATTTGAGAAAGAAATAATGGAAAAAGCGCTAAAAAATAAACAAAAATTTAACGATTACTAAAATGTCACCTGAATTTATCATATGTAAGATGACAGTTTGTTCCGGGATTCCAAATATCCTCGTCAATGATCTGTAACTGGGCTAATCAACCATTCATTGTCAAATATCATAATTTCACTACATTTGTTGTAAATTTACACCAACTAAACCAATAAATATCCTCCACAAAAAAAATACATTTTATTAATTGATTTGGCAGTCACTTTGTCGTAAAAACGGCGTTTGAAAATAATGCGGAATGCATTGCATCGAAACACGTGTCATAGTAGATTTTAAGAAATAGTGGTATTTACCAAGTAAAACATTAATTAAAAACAATACATGTTTATTATCCTTTGACTTAACCTGTTTTTCTTCACGACCACGCCACCACGCCAAATTAAAACTCATTCGCCTGCTAAATACTCACATGCAGCGGAGTATTCGAATTCAGCCAGAACGAAGGCACCTCCATTTACTAGAAAATAATTCTCGATCTCTCTCCCCTTCCAACATGTAGGCGCTAATTGTATCGGGATTTGTAGAAAGGATCGTGACCAACGGGCGGGATCAGGGAGGGGTGGGGGACGGAGTAAGGGAAGACTGGGAGGGAAAAATAGCCCGTGGGATTTCAATCTATTGTTTCGTATGTACTCCTGGTAGGTGTGATTCCATTCGCAATATGTACATGTGTACGATGTATGTATAATGTAGGTAGCATAATGCTTTTACATCAAATACCACTCAGCTAAAAATGGACACTTAACTTTTATTTCTTTTCTGCCTACCTTCGTAGTGTTAATTCCTATTTTCGATGCGAAAAAAACACGATCAAATATGATTTATATTGTTTGATCCAATTGTACATGTCTTTATGATAACGCATCCAATAAAATAAGAGTATTTTGTATTATAAGAAGGTAAATTAGATAATTTGTGTAATATATTACAAGACGTCATCGTTGTAGTAAAATGAAAGTTTAAAGGCATTTTGATTTTATCTTGAAATTAAAAAAAAAGAATATATCTTAACATCTAAAAATAAGTGAAGAAGAATATGGAATTCTTGATATTTACAGTGTTTACGACCTATCATCATACGCTGGTGATCATTTTAAACACATGTAACATTCACCATTCTACTCATGATTGAAAATCAAATTTTGGAAGTCATACATACCATATGTAATCCATCGCATGACGTTCCGTGATAAAGTTCACAGAAGCCATCTATGATTGAATTTTAAAATCTTTTGTTTAGCAGAGACCCTTTTATTTGTATGCAAATTGCAAATGTATGTAAACAACTTTATGTTATTTTATTAAAAAATTATTTTTATTTTATGTATTCATTTGTTATTGACTAAACACATATTTTATTTTAAAAATTAACAATAATGTATCTTCGTTAGGTTTGTCCGTACTGAAGGAATATATGTGTGTATATATATATATATATATATATATATATATATATATATATATATATATATATATATATATATATATATATATATATATATATATATTTATATATATATAATATATTTATATATATATAATATATATATATGTATATATATATATATATATATATATATATATATATATATATATATATATATATATATATATATATATATATATATATATATATATATATATATATATATATATATATATATATATATATATATATATATATATAAATATATATATATATATATATATATATATATATATATATATATATATATATATATATATATATATATATATATATATATATATATATATGTATATATATATATATATATATATATATATATATATATATATATATATATATATATATATATATAGCAAGAATTTCATCGGCATATTTTTGTCGACGTTTGCTCCTGTGAATTCAGAATTCTAAAAAGTCCATTAATTGTACGATTGACAATTTTTTACGATAAAAATAGATCGAAAAAAATATATTTAATTTTTCATCTTAACCTTTAAACGTCTATTATTATTATTTTTATCGAAACCTTTTTATTTGAAACATCATAAGATAATTACTCAGTAAAATATTTACATATTAAACGATTTTTAACTAAGATTGTAGGCATCTCCACTATTCGGTTGAGGGTGGCGGGGCTTATCCCCGATCAACTGAGTACGATAAGTGACAAGGGGCAGAATCCCCCGACACCCATTGCATTCACTACATGTCCAGAGGCCACCCTAATGATAATAATTCCAAGTTCTTCAAACGTTGGAACCCCCCTCCCCCACACAATTACCGGCGACTGACGAAATTTTAATCTGACACGGTCCCATTACGACGCCATGTCGAGTAATTTTATCTAACCACTAGTCGTTAGATATGACATTAGATTTAATGAAGTGTCCGTGTGTTTTCGATTTTTTAGAGTATATTATAAACTACCCCATATTTAGGTTCTTTAATATATATTTATATTGAAGGTTGTCTTGTTATGTTCACTTTTTATCATGTTTTATGTAAATTCATACTATTATATTGATTTATGCTTCTGGAACGAAAGTTTGTCAACTCATTATGATTACACATTTGCTGACGAACAACCATTTATTGATTCCAATGAAACATATTATAATAGCATAAATATTTATATCTTACATTATTATTGAAGTCAAAGATAAATGAAATAATATGAAATCTGAAAAACTATTATTTTTAAATATTAAAAATATTCAGTGGTAAAAAAGGAAAAAAATGTTCCCGTTTTTTTTGTTTATTACTAAATAAGTTTTTAAAAAATGTTTTACACCATATAACTTTAAAAAAGAACTTGGTTTCTAATATTATTAATAATTAAAAATTTTAATACATGTTTAACGTCGTAAATACCACTATTTCTTGAAATCTAATGTGACACGTGTTTCGAAGGATTCCGCATCATTTTCAAACACATTTTCAAATTACGGTATTTGAAAATGATGTGAAATATATATATATATATATATATATATATATATATATATATATATATATATATATATATATATATATATACATATATATATATATATATATATATATATATATATATATATATATATATATATATATATATATATATATATATATATATATACTTATATATATATATACTTATATATATATATATATTTGACAAGTTTTAATAAAATATACAAAAATATAATGGTGATTTTGTTTATTTGAAAACAAAGAAAAACATTGAAATAAATGATAAAATTGGGAAATAACAAAAATTCAATAAATTTTAAATCGGATGAAATAATGAATTTATCAATTTGCAGTAAAAAAATCATTGACATTTATATTAAAAACCTCATATACTAATAAATTTCTGAATGAAAAATCCTTAAACATTCCGACCCTGCCATGCCTTTGTAGAAAGAGAGTTCTCTTATCTTTTCAAATGTCCTTTAAAATTTCAAATTTTGTAATAACATATTGTGTTTAGTATTGTACATGTATCTATCACAAAAGTAAAGTTAATAATAAGGCTTTGAGGATCTCTGTTCTAGGGGAGGTATAAGGGTTTGACCATCCTACAATCCACAATACATTTGACAGAAATGCTGATATTACAAATTCTGGCGTTGTTACCGCATGGTGACTGAAATTCAGCAAAATTTCTATACTGTATCTTCGGATTTCAATTATAATGCTACTTTTCATTTCATTGATGGATCAAAAAAGAGTATGGTTTTTTAATACATTTAAAAAATATAATTCGTATATTAATCCGATTGAATTTCAAAAAATAGTTCGTAAAAAGAGTTAGTACAAATTAGTGAAATCGTTGTCAAAAATTAACTTCTAATGTATCATTAAGAAATCAATCGTTATTTACTAGCACCACATTTTTAACAATGATAAATTTTGCAATTGTGAATGAGTGAAATGGTAGCAAGATCAATTTAAGCGTGCAACACAGGGATCATGAAATAACTCGTATGTATATTTATGGGTATAGCGTACATCACATGACATGCTTGTGGAATAATAATATTCAGGATCACAAAAGTATTTAACTCAAACAAAGTATGATCAAATGTAACAAAACTTAATAAAAGAAAGAAAAGGTAACATAAATAGTATAATAGAAACGGCAAGCGCGTACCTATGAATAAAGCAAATAAATAGGTACCGTAGAACGGGGCCACTTGAACTTTAACGAGTTACTTGAGCCCAGTACAAAAAATGAGATTTAAACCCGTATTTGGTCTACAATAATGAACGTATCGTGACAATAAGTGTCACCTGTCAGGGAAACAATGAACCATGTCGATACGTTCATTATTGTAGACCAAATACAGATCTAATTTTTTTGTACCGGGCTCAAGTAACACAGCAGCCCCGTTCTACGGTAAATGTAACACTTTTTGCGGAGATTTATGTTTTTGTGTCAATTCAAATACGATTTGTTCAATATTTTTGTTCAACAGTGCTTCTTAAAGTCACTGTTTCAGAAAAAAAACTAACGCATCACGTCTTTTCGCTGCAGGGATAAGCAGAGAATATTATAGAATGCCACACCAATCTATCTTTGAAAACAATCTTAGCTTCTTACATTGTGTCGACCATTTTTAGACAAGTACTAGAAATACTGAATCGTACTGAAAGTTTTTCCAAGTCTCTCTCTGCTTCTAATACTAGCATTTTTTTTAAGATTCGTGTGTCAAAAATCAAGAGCAAAAGCAGATTTTTACTGGATATATATGTGGATACGGGGTCGAATATGAAATTTTCATTACAAGGTAAAATTTTATCTGAATTTTAAAATACTGTTAAAAATGCATATTAAATATATTTCGTAATGAAATTAATAAAACAGGAATGATGGTTGAAAATGATAAATTTTTCTACTAATATCTATGGGGAAGGGTTTGATGTTGTACATAGTGAACCCTCTGTCAAATTGCTGGCTTAAATTGTGAACTTGATCATGCTTGATATTATCCCTGCAAATAAAAAAAATAACCATGTAGATAAAAATTTCTAAAAATACCATATTCTTTTTTTTAATAAGGGGAAAGTATAAATCGGCGCCCCTTGTATCAATCGTGATGGTTCATGTATGACAACCCTCGCGCTTTCAACAAAGAATGTTTAATGCAAATCACAGGTCGCCCGAGGCCATCTAGTTACCTACCCCTACTCAGTACGGTTAGCATCGAGCAGGGGATGACAATCCACTATCAGCCACCCCCTAAATAACACCCCAATCTATTGGGGGTTATATTATTCTATATATTATTCTAATAATGACATATTTAATGCGTGCAATTTCTTCTACACTAGAATCAAAGATACATTTTGTATGAATAATGCATTTCCAAACAATTTTGAGTACATGGCAGGCGCCGTAGCGTCGTTGGGTAGACGCTCGACTACGAAACTGGCGTCGCGGGTTCGATTGTCGCCGATTGCAAAGTACTCAAATAACTCAAGAATATATTATTTTCGATTGTTTTGGGTGTTTGTGATGCTTTTTAGAAGTATTAAGCTTTATTCGAGGATTAAATAAAATTTAATCATATTTAATTTACATATATTTTTAAGGAGATAGAACCTGAAATATCAATTCAATTTTAGATACTTATAATTTGACACGACTTCTTCCACATAAAAAAATGACACATGCTTTGTCTCAGTTAAAATACCTATAAAAATGTTGATATACTACCCATTTAGTACTGAATAGAGTGTCTGAGAGTATAAAAATAATAAAAAAATATATTATATTGTATTTATGTAATACATATTCGACGAAATCACTTGTAAATTCATTTTTGTTCTTAATATATTACGTCAAATTTGGAATAAAGATAATTTGACGTAAATACTATTTAACAACTTATCGTGGTTTTATTATTGGTACAATGGAGTCCATTTTAAGGACGGCTACCCTTGTGCATAGAAAACACCCCCACACAATGTTTTGAGCACCTGGTATTAAACGATTGCCATTTCCCATAGCCCATGGCCTATCAACTGACAACCCCTCGCCGTTCAGCCTTCAACCCGTCTGTCCCTAGTAATATTGAGGTAAGCATTTCAAGAGGCCTGTCAATAACCGCTTGCCTACCTTGTATTATTATATAATATACTTCAGCTGTCAGGAGTTGAATTAGACGCTAGACACACCCACGTTATAAACTTAAGTACGCAGTTGTACAATCTTCCCTTAGTATCATTTTATTGTTCGCTTTTATCGAGAGTGATTGTGTTTTAATATTTATATGAAAAAATCATTTAATGAAAACCCCATATTTGTAAACGAAAGGAAATGAATTAAAGGGCGTTAAAAATAAGCACTTATCGCTCACTCCTTTCAAGAACGTCATAAATAAAAAAATTTGATTATTCAGGAGAACGTTTTTAAAGTTTAAAAAGATAAAACAATTTATTAAAAATAAATATTACGCTACTTATTGAATTTTTTACTATGCAACAGATCTTTTAAGGTAAAACCTGAAGGTTTTTTCTCCGTTTGAAAAATATTTAGTAATTTAAAAAAAATAATTAAACAATACCTTTTCTTCAAAATGCAAAAACAACACTTTCTGCCATGTAGCGGGTAAATATTAAGTTAAAAATATGCCTCTTTTGCTGGGACATAGTACATTTTCTGGGCATTTCGAAAACATGCACAACTGAAAATCGACGATTTTTGATTTATGACGTTCTTGAAAGGAGTGAGCGTTATGTTCAGAGGAAAAAAAGCTATTGAATGCGTCTGAAATTGAGATGCTACATCTGTCTTTTTTTTATAAGAAGGAATATGAAAGTCTGAGCATCCCACAGCATACGACCTTACATTTAGCCGACTTATGTAATCACTTTTCAGTTATTAATTGTAACTGCAGACAGTTGGTAGAATTAAATTTAAAATTTTTAGGTAATATATCAAAAATTAATCAAGGTTATTGGATTGAATTCTACTCTTATTTAAATATGTATATACAATTATGTACATTGTGAGGCGTTTCGTTTTATAAAAACATTATCAAACTCAATATTAATTGATAATATAATTAATAATGAGTTTGTTAATATCTTGATATGACGAAATACGTCACAATAACATCATTGTATACGTATATAAATAAAAATAGAATTTACAACATTTTTAGTGTGTCCAAACACTTGTTCACAGAATTGGATTATTTAACATTTTTTGACATCCCAACAAAGACGAAGAAGAATATGGAAGTCTGAGCATTTACATGGCTTACGACCGTCATAGGCTGGTTTAAGTGATCACTTTACAAAAAGTGTAACATTCACAAATTCTACCCATGACAACCACACTACTCAAATTCTTCTGGATATATTAATCAAACTTGAAATACAGTGATTGACTTCACCAGAGACATGTACGGTTGGATGAGGGAACCTTTTATTAAGTAGAAACTCTTTCATGTGTATGTGAGGTCCGAATCCTGGATTTTATTCACATACTTGAACAAGTATTTGGCCACATTTAAAAAGTTGTAAATAATTACGTTAAAATTATAAATTAATCCAATTAAGGAAGTTTTGGTTTTTCAGCTTTGATGTTTTGCCAAAGAAAGAACGACTTTTTCCATAATTCTTTCGGAAATTGAGTCGAAAGCCGAAAGGATACACATTTTACTTTTGCACTTTAAAATCCCTTTATTTTTCATGCTAAAAATCGCTTATTCATATCCGGAGAAGTCGAATCGGAAAAACGTTCATGAATATTTTCACGGTGAACAAAACCGACTTTTAAATTCAGATATATGGAAAAAATAGCGATGTCTCGATTTACATATAAATGGGTGAATTTAAAAACCCCTTTATTTACAAACGAATCACCCATTTTGATTGATGAAAAGTCGAAATATCGCTCACTCCTTTCAACAACGTCATATATCAAAAATCTAGATTTTTCAGGAGATCGTCTTTAAAATTAAAATATATAATGAAATGAATTAAAAATAAATATCAAGCCACTGATTGAACTTTTAACTGCGCAACATATCATTTTAGGTAAAACCTGACCGTTTTTTCTCCATTTGAAAAATATTCAGGATATTGAAAAAAAATAATTAAGCAATACATTTTCTTCAAAATGCAAAATCAACACTTTCTGCCCTGTAGCGGGTAAATATTAAGTTTTAAAAAGGCCACTTTTGCTAGGATATAGTACACTTTCTGGGCATTCCGAAAACATGCATAACTGAAAATTAACGTTTTTTGATATATGACGTTGTTGAAACAAGTGAGCGATATGTATAATGTGCGCATATTACATGCGCGCGTCGTCACTCTAATGGAAACGCTCGACACAAAATTATCAATTGTCTCTCTACATCGGGCTAGACATTAATTCAGTAATCCATTTGTAAATTGAAGCAAATATAGCAAATAATTAAATTAACTCATTATATTTTAAGTACAACATATTTTTACCTTTTAGTCCACCTCCGTGGCGTAATGGTGAGCGTATTTAGCTTCCATGCTGGAGGTCACAGGTTCAATTTCCAGTAGGTGGGGGGGTGAAAATAAAATATAGTGATTTAACACTCGTATATTTATTTAATATTACCCTGGACAGTCCCTGAAGCGCAGGAGTGATCACCTTGCCATAATGTAAATAAGGATTATGATAACACTGCGTTAATACGGTGTAGTGCCCTATGCACCATTGGGTGCCGATATGGGTTAGAAGATAAATAATTTTAACTAACCATCAAGCTGTTTATCGCAGGAGCAGGTAGAGAATATAAAACGCTATACCAATCTGTCTTTGAAAACAATCGTCGCCTCTTCCACATTTATGCGTCTCCTTGTACATATACGACGATTATATATATAATTTTTTTATTTTTATTTTTAAAAACCATATTCAATGATAAGAAAATAAAATAAAAATACACCTTGTACATGATAATTAAGGTAAATAATAAATGCAACTCCCATTTAAAAAAAAACTTCACATCGCTCCAAAAGTAAATAGTCACTTTATAGCATTCACGTGTCAGTTAGTACTAGAAACTATTTTATACGCACTCCCTTATATTATATTGGGATAGATTTATTGCACGAAACCTTTTTCCCTTTGTGCAGAATGTGTGCTTTGATATCATCACACTCTGGATGAATGGGAGGGGAAATAATAGAAAGGCCGTGTCTATCTGCGCGACCCACTTGCCCATTGTGCGCTCTTTTGAAACGGGCCCACCCACTTAGCCCACGCTAATGCCCCGACCCCACGAATAACACATGCAGCACAATCCGGAGGCACCGCGGCGAAAAGGCAGATTAATCTCTCAAAAACTGATGTCGCTAGCGTCTTCTGCTGGCTTTTTGGGGAGTGTTTTTTTTTCTCTGCCCCGAATCACATTCGCGCCCTCTGGAGTGTTCGACTTTTGAATGTGTAACGGAATACCGACTTGATGAAAGGGCGATTTCGTCGCTCAATGGAAAAGAAGTGAAAACTAAATATTATGGCTGTACGGTGAATGGGAAATGGGGTTAAGTGCATGTCGTATTATTGTGACAAAAAAAGAACTCTAATTTACTTTCTCACATAAAAAACTGATTTATATATATATATATATATATATATATATATATATATATATATATATATATATATATATATATATAAAAATATATATATATATATACATATATAAATATATATTTACATATATATATATATACATATATATATATATATTAAAACATATATATGTATATATATATATATATATATATATATATATATATATAGATATATATATATATATATATATTTATATATATATATATATATATATATATATATATATATTATATATATATATATATTTTTATATATATATATATATATATATATATATATATATATATATATATATATATATAATATATATAAATATATATATATATACATATATATATATATATATATATATATATATATATATATATATATATATATATATATATATATATATATATATATATATATATATATATATATATATATATATATATATATATATATATATATATATATAAAGTGTGTCCCAGTACTTGTTTACAAACCTGGATTTTCTCCAAATAGGGGTAATTTTCATTTTTTTTCATATCTCAACATAGATGAAGAAGAATATGGAACTCGCTTCATATTTTTTTTCTCAATCCAACATTTAA
This sequence comes from Brachycentrus maculatus, assembly GCF_059751285.1. Taxonomy (NCBI): domain Eukaryota; kingdom Metazoa; phylum Arthropoda; class Insecta; order Trichoptera; family Brachycentridae; genus Brachycentrus; species Brachycentrus maculatus. The sequence continues at coordinate 488,909 of NW_028281371.1, forward strand.
AGCTGTTGTGAACTTATATGTACTGTGTCACAAGTTTAATGATATATCTAGAAGTTTCAATTTTTTCTAGTGATGGGGACGCCGGTAGAATGGTGAATGTTGCACTATGTAAAGTGATCACGTAACTAGTCTATGACAGATTATAAACCCTGTACATATGGTATGCAGACATTCATATTCTTCTTCATCTATGTTGTGATGTTTGAATGTAACTCTTAAATAAGTCTTAAGTGGACAAATCCAGATTTATGAACGAGGATTAGGACACATCCAAAATGTTCAAAATTAACATCCCACTTTAATTTTAAATAACGAGAAGCGATTTATCCAAATGATAAGGAAAAGGCCAAGTAATCGTGATTAGAAGATGAAATTGTGCTTTAAATAACGAATCAAATGAACATTATCCCTGTCTAGAGGGAAGCGAAATGCGCCACTAAATTAAGGGCAGGATTTTACTTACAAATTACAGGATAGTTTTGCTTGGCGGAAATTCTTCATTTCCTAATTATTATATAAATGCTTGTTTTTTTAAGAGTGGGTTAGTAATAAGTTTCTTAAATAAGATTTTTTCTGTGAACCAGCCTTGTAAATTGTCACCCCAATTATTAAATAATCTTTTTCGAAACATAGAACACAATAAATGTCTAAAATCCTCCTAAATTATTAAAATATTTTTGATGATCACAACATTTCGAGTGTCCAAATTTCTTTTCATAAATTCTGGATTCGCTCCGCTTGGGAGTTTTTTTTTAAATATCAATTCAGACACACTTAAAATATTTTGAAGAAAAATTGGATCAAGTAAAAAATTATCAAAAAATCCTAATAACAGTTATTATTCAGACCTGAATGATGGAAGTTTAGCTTCTGAAGCTAGTATTTTTTAATAAAACTCAAGTGGTATAAAAACAAGTGTTTTCTTTAATCATTGTAACATGTCTTACCACAAAGTTAATGCCGAAACAATTATTAAATATTTCATTTTAATTGAGGTTTTACTTGGTAACAACCACTATGTACGTGTTTCGATGCATTCTGCATCATTTTGAAATACGGTGTTTGAAAATGACGCGGAATGCATCAAAATCCGTGTCTCAAAAGATTTTAAGAAATATTGGTATTAAACAAATAAAGCTTAAATTAAAAATGGAAAGAGATTACAACAATGTGACTGCCGAATCGCTTAGTGAAATTATTGTATATCAGTTTGTGTTAAGGTTAATCTTCTTATTTTCATTTCCTTTAATAAAGCAAACATCTCCATTTTCTTACATTTATTTTGAAATTCTCGTCTTTATATTCACATTATTAAATACTGTGTTGAAAATGATGTGGAATGCATCGAAACACGTGTCACCATAGATTTTAAGAAATAGTGGTACATCCCAGCAATGAGGAAATGCTGAGATGTTTCTGATTGGCCCCCGCTAGATTATCCCCCCTGTTTCCGATACAGATTCAAATAAAAACATATTGAATTAATTGAAAGAAACTAAAATCCACTTAATGATCTTAGTGGATAAACCTTGTACATAATAAACAAGGTAATTAATAAATGCAATTTCCATCTAAAAAAAAGAAATAGTGGTATTAACCAAGAAAAACTTAAATAAAAATGGATATTACAATAATGTGAATGCCAAATTGCTTAGTTAAATTGTTGTACGTCAGTTTGTGTTTAGGTAACTCTTCTTATTTTTATTTCCTTTAATTAAACAATTATCTCCATTTTCTCAAACACAATTTTTGAAATTCCTGTAATTTATTCGATTTAATTTTTTTTCTGACACATTTCTCGGTGGAACTGCAGCTTATAGAACAAAATAACAACTATGTAATTTTTTCCACATAAATTTTATTTGACCAGCAAGCAGGTTTCGTCGTAACCGATATCATCAGACTGGTCTAGTGTGATGATGTCGGTTACGACGAAACCAGGTTGATTGTCAATTAAAATTTACGTAGAAAATATTACATAGTTGTTATTTTATTCCTGTATTTCTATTAGTAGTATTAGAGGTTTATTTTAGTGTTTCCGAAAATGGCCTAACCGCCCGAGATGTTTTAACAGGGGTTGGGGCTGGCGAAGCAACGTGTGAAGGGGAGAGGGGACGTTTTTAATCTCAGAAGTGATTCGTACAAACGGGTGGCTACATTATTTACGATTGCTCTAGTTGTTTCTTTACAAACAGGTGCCTTTCTGCTCCCTATTTTCATCCTGGAAAACTCTTCGTTTTCCTGAAAATTTTAAGCTGAAAATCACTTCAACTTTAATTATGATTTTTGCCCGAAGAAAACAACGCTTTATTTTTATTGAAAACATTTCATTGTTAAGATTGTATTGTAAAGGAAATCAAATATAATTTCATTATTTATTTTTCTTTCATATTTATATTTTTCTTCAAATGTTTTTTTTTGGGTGAAATAATGAGGTCCCATTTTTGTAATGATTTCCATTCGGAATTTTTTATAAGATAAAATGGAATATTTATCCAAATGTTAAATAAAGAGCCAATCATATACATAATAACAAATTATTCTCACATAAAGATGTCTCTAGTAAAGTTCTAGTGATTCAAGAACAATTTTTCAAAATCGGTTCATATATAAAGAACTTCCAAGAATTTGAGTAGTGTGGTTTTCAATAATGAGTGGAATTGTTGAATGTTACTCGTTTGTAAAGTGATCACTTAAACCAGCCTATGACGGTCGTCAGCCCCCTTAAATGCCCAGACTTCTTTTTCATCTTTGATGAGATGTCAAAAAACAAATAACAATAATGTGAATCATGGAGTTTTTCCGAGCCAAGGCCACATTTAAAAAAAATTATAAGATTTATAACGGCCATGGATCTTTCTATGGATCGCTGTATGCATTTGAGCTTTTCTTCATTAAAAAAAGCCATGATCTCTAATACGAGATCATAAACATACACTGCAACTTCCAGCATGGTAGCTGAATGTGGTAACCATTATATTATTTATTGATTCAGCATTAACTTTGTGGAATGACATGATTATTTTAATTAAATTAAACACTTAAATAATCCACTGAATTGAGTTTTATTTTTATTTACGACTAGTTTCGAAAACGACAATTGTTTTCATCTTCTGGTACAAATTACAACTTAAAGTTTTAATTTGTACCAGAAGATGAAAACCATTGTCGTTTTCGAAACTTGTCGTAAATAAAAATAAAACTCAATTCAGTGGATTATTCAGGTGTTTAATTTAATTAAAGTGGTAACCATTTTACACTTTATAAGCCTATTTTTACGTAAATATATCAACTTTTATATTTGTCTAAAAAGCCTCACAATATTTTTTTGGCGGTTGATGCTAATGTGTATATTTCAACATACATTTGTTTATAAGAATGTGAAAAAGAAGTAAATAACTAGATGTAAAACACCGCAACATTAAGGGAATACGCAATGTGTACAAATGTAACCATTTTTTATTTTAATTTAAATAAAACACCTGGATATCTGAAAAAAGTACTCTAGTGATTAAATGTCGAGGGGTGGAACTTATAAGGGAGCAGTTGTTACCAAATATTATGTATTTGTTTATTTGAAAGTGAGGAGGAAAATTGAAAAACATAATATTTTTCCAATTTAATGTGAAAACTTTTCATTATTTATTCATTTTGTTTTTCAAATACAATTTTAAAGTATGTAAATAAATTATTATTTATATTCAAAGCATTTACTTTGTGGTCAAACATTTTAATTGATATTAGTAATGTTAGTAAATAACCACTCACCGACTACTTCTGTCTACCGGTTTCGAGACGTACCCGTCTCTTCGTCAGGACATACACTACAATTTAACAATCATGCGAACAACACTACACCACACCCACTTAGTACTATTCACATACACTATCACTACACATGCAAAACATGCAGAGCGAGTTGTTAGTCCCACCATGCTTCCCAAAAGTTTCCCAAAAGCATGGTGGGACTAACAACTCGCTCTGCATGTTTTGCATGTGTAGTGATAGTGTATGTGAATAGTACTAAGTGGGTGTGGTGTAGTGTTGTTCGCATGATTGTTAAATTGTAGTGTATGTCCTGACGAAGAGACGGGTACGTCTCGAAACCGGTAGACAGAAGTAGTCGGTGAGTGGTTATTTACTAACATTACTAATATCAATTAATGTGTAAATAAAATTGAATACGAAATGGATTTTTTCTTTAAATTATTTTTATAAAGTAACCGAAATATTTTTCAGTAATTATGAATAGAATAATATTCTCAATATTATTAATATTTAACGCAGTTACTTTTTGGTTAGTCATTTTCGCTTATTTATTTAAAAAAAAATGTTAATAATATTAGTATATAACCACTCACCGGTGAGTGGTTATATACTAATATTATTAACATTTTTGTAAAAAAATTAATAAGTAAATAGAATATATATAATCTACATTTTAGTAATAAACATTATCATTTACATACATTACGACCATTTGTACTAAATTGTGATTGGTCTATTGGAGGATATTGATTTAAAACTAATGTACTGATTTCTGTAAGAAGTTTTACAACATCTTTAAAAGGTGTCTCAAATTTTATCGTTTTTTTTACGAGTTTTTTTTATGTTTGAGCATCCCATAGATTAGATACATGCTTCCTCTCAAGATGACATATGTACCTATATATATTGATATATCGTCCTTAGGGTGAATAATCTAGTTCCTATCTGATAAATAAATAGAAAAAAGTTGTAATAAGTTCTGCTTTTTTAATTAAAATAAATTTTTTATACAAGATCCTAAATAAGTTATAGATATTATCAAAATTTTGAGCGTGTTCAAATACTCAAAATTGTATATAAATCTACTTTTCATCAATTGGGTTTTTTTAATTATTTAAATTTTGACATCTCAACATAGAAGAAATATGTGAAGTGATCACATAACCAGCATATGACAGGTCTTAAACCCTGTAAATACCCAGACTTGTATATTTTTCTTTATCCATATTTATACGTTAAAAAAGAGATAAATTTTAAACAGTATTTCTAGGTTTTAAAAAGCTGTTTAAATAGCTAAAGATAGATTTCCCAATATTATCGAAAGAACCTCTATTACCGAATCCAATATTCTAAAGGTTTTAGTGGCAAAAGTTTATATATATATATATATATATATATATATATATATATATATATATATATATATATATATATATATATATATATATATATATATATATATATATATATATAAATATATATGTATATGTATATATATATATATATATATATATATATATATATATATATATATATATATATATGTATATATATGTATATATGTATATATAAATATATATATATATATATATATATATATATATATATATATATATATATATATATATATATATATATATATATATATATATATATATATATATATATATATATATATATATATATATAAATATATATATATATATATATCGATTTTTGTCATAACTTTTTGTTAAATGCGACAAATACAAGATTAAAAACTTGGGCTGAGAAGTCGTAGTTTCAAGAAATACGTACAAAACATCTTCTAGGATTACGTGCATTAAATAAATACAGGGCGGTGGATTCAGAATATATTACCTTAACACTTTGTGAAAATATGCTGATAAATAAATGTAGGAAGGAACATTCCGGGGTGGATTTCTGGCATTAAGGGTAGCTAGGCGATAAACTTTGGGGTTAGTGCCTCCTATAATGTTTGTGGTGTGTATTTAAGGTTTAAGAAAATCCTACAAAAATATATTCTAAGAACCTATAAATTTAAATTTAATTGAATTTAGATAAATTAGGCATCGGTAAAAAGTCTTCGAATTAATTTTCTTTCATATTTACATACCAGTTGTTCTTGACCACAGCTTGTTTGGCAGACGCCGTGGCGTAGTTGGGTAGACGCTCGACTGTGTTCCAAATTGGCGTCACGGGTTCAATTCCCTCTAATTACAAAATAAATCCAAGAATTATTTATTTTCAATTAGTCTGGTTGTTGTGTGATACATTTTTCACATTAACCCTCCCATCTTAAGTATTCTGTATGCTGCTGATTAGTTTTACAGATGGTGCTGCCATTGAATTAAAAGCACTGTTATTCAAAAAAGTATGTTTTTAGATATCATTGTATGATTAGTTAGTAAACGCGATAGGTCGTAAGCCCGGTAAATACTAAGAAATAGAATATATTTCAAGAAAATATCCTCAATGAATTATTTTTCTAAGGTCTTCTTATTGACATTTTGACATCCCGACTTAAATGACGTACTCTCCATCTATCTTGAAATATAAAAATATAACTTTATGATTGGTCAATAAACACGTAAAATATAAACAAACTGACACAGCATGTATGCTTGCAGTGCCAATATTTTTATGCTGTACCACTGCAATAACTTCAGTCGCACATTTCTTAATCAACGGAAGCCAACACCGATAACGACACATACATAATTGTGAGATATTTGCTCCGGCGAGGGAGGGCACACTGTAAATATGGGATCATTCGGGAATTCCCGAAGTGTTGCATGTTGGGGAGTGCTACCTATACCCGTTCGCAAGTGAAAAATTGCACGGGACCGTTTTTATTTATCTACTCGCATTTGACTAAAGCACCCTTCCCGATGCAGTCAATAAGTCCTGTTATGCCGCACAATAGTGACTGCTGACTTGTGTTGTGCACTGAAGGGGTAGATAACATTTCTACGTCACTAGAGATAAGTCCTCTTTTCAGTTTATAAATGTAAACAATATGAATTTTGAGAACTGTAGATGTTCTTATCCATATCTATAGGTGAATATACAAATTTACAAGCAATAAATAATTTAGGTACTGATAGAGTTAGATGGATAACATTTCTAAGTCACTCGAGATAAGTCCACTTTTCAGTTTGTACATGTTAATACGACCAGTTTTGAGAACTGTAGATGTTCTCATCCACGGGTAACAAAAATAATAATAATAATAAATCCCTTACCACACCCCAATAGTGCATAGGGCACTGCTTCATATAAACGCAGTGTTATCTCGATCGATTACACATGAAGGAAAGGTGATCAGCCCTCCACTTCAGGTACCAGTCCAGTGTAATATTGAATAAATATTAGAGTGAAAAAAATCACTTATATTTATAAAACCCCCCTGGGAATCGAACCCGGGACCTCCAGAACGGTAGGCGAGCATGCTGACCATTACACTACGGAGGCGGACGGGTAACAAACAATGAATAATTTAGGAACTGACAGGGTTAGGTGGATAATATTTCTAAATCACTCGAGAATATTTGAATGAAAAAATATAACTATTGTATAAGACCACTTTTGAGTTTGTAAATGTAAACACGACGAGTTTTGAGAACTGTAGAACTGTTGTCATCTACAGCTGAGTATACCAACTAACAAGCAATAAATAATTTAGGTACTGATATAATTGAATGAATAACATTTGCACGTCACCCGAGAAGGTTTAAATGTAAAAATAAAGCTCTTATATCCATCCTCTTTTGAGTTTGCAAATATAAACACGATATTATTAGTTTCGAGAACTATTGATTTTCTCATCAACTGGTGAAAATACAAACTAACAAGCATCAAATAATTTAGTTACTGATTGAGTTGGGTGGATTACATTTCTAATGTCTTGTTTTTGTTTATTAATGTTTAAACGACAAGATTTGATAAATATGGATATTTTCACCCACAGGTGATAATACAAACTAACAATCAATAAATAATAATCTGTTATCAAAAACTCCAGATTAAATTTGGACAAGCTCAAAATATTGTGTTTGTAAAAATGATCATCATTTCGTATCACCGAAAAGCTCCTCTGAAAAGTTGCTTCTAGCGACTTGCCTACACACTTCTACCCGGTTGGAACAGATTTATTATTCTACATGGGGTACAAAGTCACTCCTCCCCCCGCTAAACCGCGTCAATGGCTTTCGATACAATCCGGCTCCCTATTATGAGAAGTGCTTCCCCCGACAGGATGAAATAAATCTAGATTTTCATTAAGTAAATCCACTTTGCGCTCGTCTCGTTACGGCCGGGAATCATACCGCCAATATTGAGAACACCAACTCTCGGGAATCTCACGCACATGTACACCGTGCACATTCTCGGGGATGGTTGAATTGAAATAAATCAAGTATTAGGCTGGTGAAGGTTTAACCTTAAATATTTCACGAATAATTTTTTTACAACATTTTGAGTGTGTCCAAATACTTATTCACAAAATCTGGATTATCTCCAATTACAGCAGTTATTTTCATATTATTTTAAGACGTCACATACTAATGTAACAGTTTCCGCTTAGTAAAGAGCTTCTTTGCATCTCACCAATATATGTCTGTAGTGAAGTTCTAGTGATTCAAGAACAAGCTTTCTAAATTGGTTCATATATATAGAACTTCCAAAAATTTGAGTATTGTGGTTGTCAATAATGGGTAGAATTGGTGAATGTTACACGTGTGTAAAGTGATCACTTAAACCAGCCTATGACGGTCGTCAGCCCCGTAAATGCCCAGACTTCCATATTCTTCTTCATCTTTGATGAGATGTCAAAAAATAATAATAAATATTTTAACGCTTTTTGATTTTGTCCAAATACTTGTTCAGAAATCTGGATTATCTCCAATTAGGAGTTATTTTTTTGTTGTTGACATCTCAACATAGATAATGAAAAAATGAAAGAGTTTTTGCTTAAATATAAAAAAAAACTAACTAACCATCACGCCGCTTCGCCGCCACATCACTCTGTCCTTGCAAACATTCTTCGCCTCTTCCACGTTCATGCATCTCCTCATACATACCCGCCGATTGTTACGACTCCTAACCTGACCACTTTCAAGTATTTGGCATACCTGATCGTGCCATGTTTTTCTCGGTCTTACTCTGCTTCTTTTCCCACTAACATTCGCCTCATAAATTTGTTAAGTCAAAATAAGTAGAGGTTAAAAAAGAAAAAAAGTTGATCTAGGTTTAGTTAAGGTCTAGTTTTGACATTGATAAAGGTTGGGGTATATGCACCCAACGAATTTCGTCAGAACTTGCTCAGTCCTACACAAAGAAAATGATGATTTTATTTTTGACTTTTGTTTATATAAAGATTTCTGTGATAAATTTATTTATATTTAAATTTACATGTACATGACGGCAAAGCCAATTACAGTATACATTTAAACATTAATTTTTAAAATAATTGCCAAAAGATAATCACAGAAAGTTTTAAAGAAAACGTGCAAAAAATAATACAAATATTATTTGGGATCCAGCGATCTCTGATCAAGGTCGAAGGAAAAAATACCAAATTGAAAAAAATATGTATGCAGATAATATATTAATGTAATAATATAATTTATTTTTAATTTTGGAAAAGATAGGTTTTGATTTTTATGAAACTTTGGCCCATACAGACTTTGAAGATATAATGATATTCGTATAGTATCATAAAACGGTTAGTCCAACTTCATAGTGTAGTAATTAGCGCGTATAGCTACCGTGCTGAAAGTCCCGGGTTCGATTCCCAGGGGGGTCAAAATAAATAAGGGTGATTTTCAATCTCATTTCAATTTATTATCACCCTGGACTAGCATAAGAAGCGTCGGGCTGATCACCTTGATTTTGTGCAATTGACGATCAAGGTCACACTGCGTTGCTACGATGCAGTGCCCTATGCACCACTGTGTGCGGATTAAGGTTAAAAAATATAATCTTACGTACAATATCAGTGTATAAATTGTAAAAAAAACTGGTTTTCTGCTTAGAGATCGTATGTCATTATTAACAGATTTAGTCCCACTAATCAATTAGCCCGAATTACCTTAATAGACGTAAGAAGGAAGGTGTGAAAAGTTTATAGTATTCTAAAGTTTACCAGATGTGTCGGTGATGTTACTGGAAGTAAGTTTGTTAGTTTGTCTGTGTGACGTCAGAACTCTGGGGGGAGGTGCATGGGAAACAGTCAGGAGGAGAAAGTTTGATAATTATCTTGTTGACAGAATGCTTCTCAAATATTTACAACTTTCCACAAGACAGCAACTTAGGTGTTTCGTCAGTGAAACTAGATACATATGTTGGTAAATGTATGGTATGCACATTGATTTTTAATATGAAATACATAAATATGATATTCACAAAACGATGAAATATTTATTTATTTAAACTCATGTAGAGAAAAGATATAAGTGCATTGGCGGGCTTTTTGTTAAAAAGCAATATTTTCTAGCTAACCAAAAACAGACAAGTAATATGGGTCAAAACGTTTGATACCATATGTAGCTGTTTGCAATCACAGGGTAGGTAGTACTTAAAGATTGAAAAAAAAACAAATAACAAATTGATGATGATAAGGAAGTCAAGGGAAAAAGGAAGTTTATTGAAAGACAGTTAGAATTCCTATGAGAGATAGTTATGTCTCAGACGGTTCCTTTACAAGGAGAGGTAATTCATTCCATAGTCTGGCCGCTTGGATAGAGAAGGAATTACTGAAGAATGATGTGTTACGGAGAGGAATGGAAAGTGTTACATACAAAAGGAATTCTAAATAGTGCAAAATATAGAATGAAATAACATATTACCATATAGTTTTTTTCCACATAACTGTACAGCTAATATTTTATTCTATAAAATGCAGTACCTAGAAATGTCAGTACAAAACTTAATTCCAATAAATTGTGCAATATACTAAATAAACACATTTATATATGTATATTTATATATATATATATATATATATATATATATATATATATATATATATATATATATATATATATATATATATATATATATATATATAGTGCTTATATGTATATGTATTACATGAGTGAGCAGATACCGAATTTGATTATAAATATAGATTGATCTCTTGTTATCTCGGAAAGAATGTACAATTACTTAATGTCCCTTTGTTTTGATGACTTCCTGTTTTAATATTTTAGTTGAAATAAACTAAATAACAATAGATTGACCATTTATCAGTGTAATGAATTACAGGAATCGATCTCTCGTTTAATGATTAGATTCACATCCATAGCATTCGGGCATTACACGCATAACATTTACTACACCATAATTATGAAATGACAGACCCATTCATTATTTTATTGAATAATTTTCAAAACGTTCATAGATTTATTCGTTTGCGTAGCAGTAAATGTGTATTATACACCATTTTAATTAAATATAAACGAGATCATAAACAAAAGCGTTTGGCAGAACCTTTTTCAAGGACATTTTTTTGGAAATAACAAGAATAAAAATATTGTGTCCAAATGTTTTTCACAAATACTGAATGATCAATTTTTGTGTCGAAAGCGTTTTTAACATTTAAAAATGCATAGAAAAGATTTTTAACATACGATATATCGTTTTTGTGGTTCCAAGAGATTTATTAAATTTATTAAGGTACGTATAAATCTTAGTTTACGTAAGTGCATTATTTATCCCCTTAAGGATTGTAATCATGGTATTTTAGATATCTCACAGAGACGAAGAAATATCTGAGGGTTCATTCATGTGAAAAGTAATCTGGCATATAAATAAGGATTCGGATTTTCGCTTTACTGGAAATTCTGCAGATTTCTTTTGAGTTCTAACTCAAAAGTTTACTAGTATTAGGATATTGTACATATGAGTATACTCGTACATATACAAGCTCCAAAATTCAAGTGGCATGCATATTTACATACATGGTTACAATGGTGAAGGTTACACATTTGAGCCAAACGGTGACATATCGTAAGCCCCATAAATCTTAACACTTTAAAACTTTAATATAAAAAATATTTTTCTGTTAAAAAAGTAAGTTAGTTCAAAATGCAATAAAAGCTCTAGAAACTAGGAACAGCTTTCAGTATGGCAGAAAACTTGCTTTGCAAGGAACGTGATAGGTTGGGTGTATGAGGACTTATAGGAGTAATATATGTGGTACAGTGCAGTATGTTAGACAGGAAATGTGAGGGCTGCAGGGTGTCATACGTTAGTCTAGATTCTGGAGCGTGATGCATTTCATAATCAAGGCAATGTCATTTTTACATATATCATGAGGATTTTTAAACCTCGTACATTTTACATATGGGACTCGTACATTTTACAAGTGTATAAGTAATATTATTTTTTAATTTTATGTTTATGTAACATGATAATTTAACTTAATTTTTCCCAACTATATTCGCCTCATAAATTTGTTTCATCGTTCTTTCCTCACATATTCGTTCCGAACGTTCAAAGCATCTCAACACATCTTTCTTAATTTTATCGATAATGCTTATCTCAGCTTTGCATCCTTCCATTTGAACATTTATCGTACACCGTTTTACCGCACATTTGTCTAAGAGGTCGCATTACGACTGCATTCAGTCTACTTTCATCCTCCTTTTGCCAACTTCATGCTTCACTTCCATACATTTTCAAAAAAATAATAATGGAGGGATAAGCGTCCATGACTTATATCGACCCCCTCTTATAGAAATGTTATTTGTCTTCCAGTCGATAAATCTTCCGGAATTGTATTATCACATTTCGTCAAAATTATTCTCTTTTATTTTTCCTGTAAAGATTTCACCCACGAGCGGCGGTTGACGCTAACTGACAGTGATCGATTGACAGTGACGCGGACGTGAATTTTTGGAGAAAATCCATAATTTTATGTGTGCGAAGTCAATTTTTTATACTAATAATACGATGGCTGATAACTTTTTGGGCAATATAATATCTAGCTCCTATTATTTTTTACTAACTTGCTACATATACTTTATTATAAAGCTTGACTTAACTGAGTTAGTAGTAAATTTGTATATTTGGACATATAACATACATAATCATAAATATTACATATATAATGTTCCAAATGAGTAATTTCCGTTACTCATTTTGGGAGATCGGATTACGGTTAACAAGACTGAAAAACAAATAAGAAAACACACGGCGAAATGTGAAATATAAAACAATAAAAGGTTCAGTAAATAAGAATATAAAAAAAACGTAAGGTAAGAAGCTCACTTAAAGGAAAAATTCGTTACTATCAATCAATAAAAAACAATCATATTCAATTCAGTTCTGCTTTGTGCCGAAAATTAGCGTTTATCATAGTATACTTCTTCTCCCAACACTCCGCACCCCAATGGTGCATAGATCACTACATCGTATAGAAGCAGTGTTATCTTGATAGTTAAATACACGAAGGAAAGGTGATCAGCCTTCCGCTTCAGGTACCAGTCCAGGGTCATATTAAATAAATATTAAACTAAAAATCACTAATATTTATTTTGACCTTCTTAGGAATCGAGCCTGGGATCTCCAGCATGGTAGCCTAGCGCGCTAACCACTACACTATGGCTCCTAGTATACAAAATTATTCATAATTCAATACATTACGTTTACCAAAGTATAAAGGGTACCTAATACTATTATGTAAAATTATATGTAAATTATAACAAAATCGAAAACCTGGTCATTTAAAAAAATATATTATGCAATAAAGCTATATAACCTGCTTCCATTTTCCATAAGGTAATTAAATATAAAAACAAAATATAAAAGAGCTATTTAAATAAATATAAAATGGAAGTAGATAGATCTGAAATATAGTTAAAATGTTATGGTGATTTTAAAACAAAGTAACATTTTAATTATAAAATGAAAAATCACAAAGTTAGTGCTTCAAATATAAATTTTAAAATGTTGAGGGCACATTTTACAATATTTTTACAATTGATACAAATTCGGTGAGGGCATATTATCGTTATTCATAATTTGTAACTCTGTATTATATAAAATGATGAAATAAATAATGAAAATGAGTTCATAGACACTGTTTATCATTAGACATTGTCTATCCTCACTAGGTAATAAAATAATAAATAAATATTGATTCTCAATTAGACAAAACAAAGTAAGCTACATTTTAACGTGAGAAATGATGTTCAAACCATCTCTTACATCTTAACGATAACACTGTTATATTAAATAATAATTAACAGTGACATAAGATCGCATCGTTTAATACTAATCGGTGCGATGCCTAAAGTCGTAAGTTCATCGTTACTTTGAAATTTATTATTAAATTCAATAAAGAGTTTCATCGTAGAAAAAATAATTATTGACCTTGTTCAAATGTAGAAATAAGAGCTAGTATAAAACTAGTTGAAAGTTTATTAAGTTTAAAAAACTACTGACGTTCTCATCACATATTGATGAGAACATCAATTCTTAAAATTAGTAGTGTTTACATAAAAAAGCTCAAAAGTGGCTTTTCGAAAGAAAATCATCATGTTATACTACAAACTAATGCTAAATTAGTAAATAAAAGAACTTATTTACACATGATGCCTTGTGTTATAATACCATATTAACGTATATAAAATTTTAAGTGTGTCCAAATACTTGTACACAAATCTGGATTACCTTCGTTTAGAAGTTTTTTTGACATCTCAACATAGATGAAAAAGAATATGGAAGACTGGGCATTTATAGGGCTTTCGACCGTCGCAGGCTAGTTCAAATGATCGCTTTACACACGTGTAACATTCACCAATATTACCCATGATTGACAACCACACTACTCCCTTTTCGGAGCCCTTGGATACATTGATCAAACTCAAGACACCGTTCATGTAAGTTCACTACCGACATCTATATTGGAATAGGGAAAGATTTTATTCAGCAAAGACTCTTTCTATTTGTATGTAATGTCCAAATCTTGGATTGAATTTAGAAATAAAAATATGAAGAAAAAAATCAACATATTCATATACAACCCTTATAAAGACGGTGAGAGGTATTTCTTCCACTTAACCTGGTAAATGATTTAACCCTTCACTGCACAGTATATCAAATTCGTTACATACCCAAAAGTTAGTGTTAAAACGTTCTTTAAAATTATAAGCAACCATTCTTTGTTGTTACTGATTAGATACATTCATAAATCACGTATATAGTTCATTATTTAGCCAAAAGACGCACTATGAACGCCAAAATAATAACTTCACTTGTCTCTCGAAGACGAGCTGTCAATGCAGTCATGCAAAAAAAAGTCATGCAGTGAAGGGTTAACCAAACCCTTTATTACTATAGCCTCACATAACCATTTGCAATTTTCTACGTCACTTGTGGTGTTTTCCTTCTATGAAGATGCAGAGGAAATTCAATATTCCACGTCGTACGGTTTCATCTGAAACAACTTTAACTTTTTCTCACTTTTTACTCGTTTTAGTTTCACGGCAACCCCTAACGATGTTCGCGAAACGATTTCGGTTACTTGGCAACATTTAACCTTCTGCCATCCCTCTGTTGCGAAAGTCGTTATATCATTTCAGGAGGTTGCTAGAAAACCACTTCGTAGCATTTTTTAATGGTAGAATTATATCATTAATTGATTCTGCAGTCACTTGGTGTTTTTATCTTAAATCTATCCATTTTTAATGAATATTTTACTTTAATTACCACTATTTCTTTATTTACTAAGTAAAACTAGAATTAAAAATGATATAATTATTAATTTTAAAAAATAGTTAACATAAATCAAAACTAAATAACTATTACATCGCTTCTCCGTAGGGGTAGGCAGAGAGAATGAAACGCTACACCAATCTGTCTCTGCAATCACTCTTTGCCTCTTCCACATTTGTGAATCCTTTGAACGTACCGCTGATTATCTTGACTACCGGACCATTTTTAATACACTGCTCTGATACAACCTTTTAAAACATATTTTTTTTATTTTATTATATGAAGTATAATTTAATTTACGTTTAATTTTTAAGGTAAACCTTTTTTATTTTCTTGATTTATATTTATTTTATATTGGACAATTATGTTATTTAAAAGCATACATAAATACGATTTATTATAATTACTTTTACTTATAAGTAAAATAAATTTAAGTTATTTTCCATTTAAAGAGGCTTTTGAGAAACAAAAATATACCTTCAAGTGTGGTTGTCAAAAATGGGCAGAATTAGTGAATGTTACCCGTGATCATATAAACCAGCATATGATGGTCGTAAGCCCTGTAAATGTCAAGAATTCAATATTCTTCTTCATTTAATGTTG